>NW_010419297.1:380195-405100 GCF_000710305.1 Buceros rhinoceros silvestris
ACCATGGCATTACTGGCTCTAGACTGAAAAAAGATCTGCAGGTAGCTTCAGACAGGAGCAGCAGATGGAAACAGGCCCTCACTTCCTACACCTTGTGGTCTAACAGCATTGTTCTGCTGTATCACCAACAAAACTAATGGCAGTACCAGCATATTTACTTCTTGTCTTTTCTTCAGTGATTGCTGGTTTTTTTTCTCTCAGGAGTTGATTACCTAGAATACTTCTATGGCAAGAAAGACCCGATTTAAGGACATTACAAAGAAGATGACCAAAGGACTCCAGGAAGTACTTTGTAATTAATAATGATGCTGTCCATAGATACCATTGGGAAGTGAAACTCGCCCGTTCCCAATCAGCATGCCGCAGGTACAAAATGTTTTGCTTAAACGTATCCTATATTCTGAACGCTCCTCATATCCCTGCTTGTATTCAGAACACTCAGCACATGCCACTACAGTAATTTAAAGCAATATTATTCAGGTTCTCTTTTAGATTATTATGATTAAATATAAATAGGTCACCTCTACTCAGCTTCTTCACTGACAGATATTTTGGAAGCCAATCTTTACTTGATTATATTTAGAAGTCACATCTTCAAACATTAAGACACTCTTTGAATATCAGTGTCATAAACGGGACTCAAAATTTCAAGATAAAAATGAAAAGCTAGTATGCGGATTTGTGCTGAAAACCTGGAATCTTACGCAATCCTGAATCACAACAAAAAGAAGACAGCTTATCATATTCATTTGTCCACATTAAAGAGTCGCCAAATAATACAACCTTGCTGGTAAGCTGTGTTCTTAAATATAATTCTCAAATATCCTGGGTGGGTATAAATGGAAGTGATAACAGCATTGGCACTGCAACATTTTATGAAAGTTACGATACCAAACAGAATACAGCGTGGACTATACTGGTCATTAGCCAGAGCTACGCAGTCTCCATGCGAGTGACTACCATAATTCAGTTATAGACCAAGGCATTGATTGTGACATTTAAGCTATAAATTAAAGATATGACAGGGTCCATTTGACTAAGAGTTCCGATTAACTTTCTGAATTTCATGTCCTCCAAAACACTTGACAAGAACTATTTTTTTTTATCACCACATTTCAAAGTAGTCACAATGTGTGACAAGATTTATGGATAGACCTTTTATGAAAAAAAAAGCCCAAAAGACCAAGAAAAAATCCATTTTCTATCTATCCAGATATTTCTTTTCGTACTGGAAATCTAAAATGCCTGATCTCAGTATGACATCTCTTAAAGTACTAGTACAAGAACACTCTTTTGGTAAGAAGAAAAAGAAAATGATAATGGGTAAGTTAGCCTTATTGCCTTCCCCAGTCACCTCATACTCCAGAATTCATTGGTACTTACAAGAAACCAGTTACAACAAAAGGGAAATTAGAAGTGTCATGCAAACTGACCTAAAATGGGAAAAAGTTATAAGTCAGATATCCCCATCCTTCAGATGCGAAGTGCCAAAGGCCATCGCCTGGGACCAGGAACAAGCTGAGGACTGCAAACTGCCCAGGGGCGTTTGTGGCTGAAGTGAACCAAGACATGAGAGGGGAGTTTCTTTGCCCAAAAGAAAACAAAGTCAGTTGAAGAAATGGGCATTGCACACTGTCTGGAAGGAGGGAAGGCAGGTATTAGACATAATTTCCCTTCTTTTTTTTATTCTTTTAAGCATAAAGACTCTCCAACAAGTGTTCTTTGGGAAAATGAAGTGACAGTGAGTTATAGCACAGCAAGACCACGTGCAGGAATTCCTTTTAGCTGACTTCAGCCATCTCCACTGCATGTTTTTTCCTCAAATACCAATTTCCTGAAGTCTCCTGTTTTCCAGAAAGAGAATATGAACAGGGGAAAATATGAAAAACATCTTTTTAAAAAAAGAATCTCTTACCATGAAACAGAGGAGATGTGCAAAAGAAAAAAACTTAATGCTTTAGAGTATTTATTATTTTGCTTTTGAAGAAGTGGCCAGCATTATCTCTGGAAGATGAGCAGGAAAAGCAAGCAGCAATGGAATGTAGAACACCTGGTTCTGCAAAAAGAGAAGCGCAATGCTTTAGCAGAAGGTCTTGCAGTGACGAGAGGGAGGATCAAAGACCAGGTATCAGTGCTGCCCGTTTCCTCCGGATGACGTTTTCCTACTCAGTACACTGCAGACCTGAAGCACCCCAGGCACTGAACTTCCACAGGAGGCTACAGAGAGCTGCTTGCTTGCTTCGAAAAGGGGAGAACCTGAGCCACGTGACAGCACAGGGCTTCCAAGGTAATTTCAGTCTTTCATGAGATTATTAAAGACCCAGAAAAACACAGCAGTCATCTTCCACAAGGACAACTGTATCATCAGTTTTTAAAATTGCTTTTTAAATGTCATAGCATGATAAACAAATGGGTCAGATTGCCCGGTCTCAGGGGAGCTCAGCAACAGGAAAGGTTGGCGTGGGAAATCGTTTTCTGACCACTGCATAGACCACTCACAGGTTACAGCACTTAGAGACAGCACTGAGCCAGCTGTCAGATGGAGAGCAACAGACTTCAGAAATGTTATTTTTCACTTTATTCATGATCTTAACCACCCAATACAGCCTGTGTGAAAGCTGCCAGGATGCAGGCGGTATTCACACCTGCAAGTTTATACACCAGTTCTGCTCTTTTTGGCAGTCTTTTCTCCCTTCACAGCTCCAGAGCAATCCAGTAAGAGTCCTCTCATCACTATTTCAAGTTTTGTTTATTTTAAAGAGAAGTGAACTGTTTTTTCAGGTTCTTGCTGTTTATTCTCATTTAGGCTCTAACTCAATGCTTTAAGAATTGAGTCATGCAACTATAATGAAAGTTAAATGCAAACAAAAACAAATCCACCAGGTTAACTTCCATGACCAAGTTATAACGCCCCTCAATGCAAAAAGTGAGAAGGCAGAATCACTTCACAATCTCTTGTGATGAACGCTGTAAGTGTATGAAGCATTTTTTATACCAATTCATAACTACACAGAAAGCAGATCTGCTAGATATTTATATAGTATGCCCGTTAATCTGCACTTAATAGACTATCATCTTAATTTATCTCATGATAAGTCAGTTATTAACTTTCTGGCAATTTTATAGTAGAAGAAATCCAGTCATCTCCTGTCTTTAATTTTTTATCTAAATAATGCGGTTTCTGTTCCTGACATATGTTCAGCTGAGCAATATTTCAGTTTAACAGTTTGGGGGAAGCAAGGCTGATAGGCACTGCAGCAAGATGCCCACACCCGAGCACAACGACACACAGCGCAAGTCTAAATTATTTACATACGCTTGACAGTACTGTGTGGAATCTACTGACTCGTGAGAATGCTATAGTGATACACACGGGTTGTTTGAAATGCCCCTATTTTTTAATCTATTTTAGCCATTATGGTACCCTCTGAAGTGATTTATAAACCATACTACATGACATTTTAATCATCACTGGCAATGCCTTTCCAATCTGGCAAGCAAACCACCCACTCAACCAACAACTCACATAAAATACAGCTGTGCCACACAAAGTACACGGGTTCTTTCACAGCTTCCTGCGAGCCAGACTTGCTAGCACACAGTCCACCAAAATTAAAAGTTCTAATACCTTTCTTTATTCATCCTGGTAGTAACATGTATCAAATACTGATTTTAAAAACACAGAAGAACAGTATATAAGACCAGAGACTCAGTCTTACTAGAAACATAAGACTATGAATTCTGAGTTAATTCTCAGTTTTCACTGTCATTAATCTCTAGTTTTGGTTGAATTGCCTTTCTTTTTTTTTTTGTGCCTGGTTTATTTCCTCCGACCATTGAAGGATTAGCTCAAGCGTATAAACCATTTTAAATAAAAAGGGATTTCCCTATAATTGCTAAGCAATACAATTACTAATGGCTTCCCTCTGAACTGAAAGAAAAGAATTCTTTTGAACCAGAGCTTGTTTTTACAGCATGCTTGTTCTGATTATAGTTTTTTATGGCCCAGTAACAATGAAGAAAGCATTTAAACTGGCTTTAGCATTTGTATTAAGTATTTTGCTATTACATGCAATATATAGCTCACTGGGGCCCTATCTAGTTTTTCTTTCTCACTCAAAGAAAAATTTTTATATGTTGAAAAAAGCTTTAAAAGGTTTATGGTAGGCAAAAACAACAAATGGAAAATCCCACTCAACCAACCAACCTCTGTGATAACATACATCAGCCAAGATTCTTAGAAGAAGAGTTTTCCCAAGGTATTTTCACAGGCAGATTTTTCAATTTGTTTACAGAGGATAACGATATTTTCATCTGAAATTCTGCCCATGTCCTTAGAAACATTAGTAGTAGGCTATCGTCAAGGTACAGATTCCTGTGTAATGATGGCAAAAGAGTTGTTCTCCATCTACTTCTTCAACGATGTTGGCAGCTACAGCCCTAAATTCGTGCCAAATACAATTTGCATGGAGAATCTTTTGCTGTTTTCAGGTAAAACTGAGATGAAGCTGCACTGCACAAAAAGTCATCCAGAACCACAGTTCTTCCTCAATTTTGAAAAAACAGGTTCTACTCAATGACATCAAACAATGTATTTACTTATTTAGCTTAGATCAAAAAATAAAAAAAAAAGGAAGAGAAAAAAGAAAAGAGGAAAGGAGTGATAAAAGGACTTCAGGGCTTTAGGATCTTATCAATTTATTACAATAGTTTGTTACTGAACATAAAACAGACTGGAAAAGCACAAAGAAAACCAGCACTAATATCAAATGGCCATGGTCTAGTCTCTCCAATAAAGATTATAAAATAAAGGCACATGAGTAAAAACAAGAAGGAGGAAAAACTAATCTTGGCAAGCTCTTCCAGAGACTCACCTTTTACAATGCAATTGCTTTTAAGCCACAGAAATGGCATGAACTTCTTCATATGAAAAAAAGAAAAGATATTGCAACAACCTGAACTGTAAAGGTACTCCACTCTTCCACATTCTCATCCCACGCTCTAAGTAGTGTAAACGATAAAATATACTCTCAAAACAAATAGACCTATTGTTTTAAAAAGGATTTGAAGCCTAAGCAAACACAAGATAAATACCAGGTCATCAAGACTTGTAAGTAAACTAAAACAGACTAAAATAAAGCAACAGAAAAACCACAGAAGAGGTTCACTAGGTTCACTAAGAAATAAGAATTTCCGCTGCATTCAAAAAATAACTGCTTTAACAGGAATTAATGAGTTCCAAACAAAAACACAGAAAGAACACAGATGTATTGAAACCACCTGCCTTGTAATGCCCTTTGGCACCCCAACCCTGGCAATTCATCAAAGAAATAAATACTACTCTAGCTAGTTCCTGTTAGCTCTGTTTGTTTAAAATTTGTTAAGTTCAAAAAGTCAATTCAATGTACACCCTCAGCGTTCAGAAATTATAGACTTAATACAGAAGTAATTGGTAAGACAAATACTGAAATATTTACTGGGAGCATCATTTACAAACAAAAAGTTAATAAAGATAAATAATTTTTACATTACTGATACTTTTTTCTGCTACTACCACGCAAGGTCTCCTTTGTTCACCCCATCAGCGCAGAGCTGTTGCTCCCTTCAGTCGAGTATCAATCTCCACTGTCCACAGATCAACCGTGTGCAACAGCACTAAGATCCTACCTTTTACAAATATAAAGATCTTGAATTACTTTTGAGCCAATTTATGACTTTCAAAGCTACAAACATCCTCTTAGAAAATCTGAAAATGAAGAACTACTTCAGGGTTAAAATTTTTATAGAGCCTTCATGCACGGTTGAAAATCAAGAGATTTCAGCTAGAGGTTGATTTATGCTCTTCTGCACTTGTCATTTCCTTCCTGCGACATCAGCTCATTGCGTGCACATGCTTGCCTTACAAAATTACTGCTATGTTAACTCCTATATATATACACTAACTTTCTTCTAACACAAGTACGAAGACGCATTAAGGTACGCAATGCAGTTTTTACTCTTTTCATCTTTTGTCTCCTTCACCGGTTGACAGGTCTCTTTCTTCTTCCTATCATGGACTACTAGCATCCTAACCTTGTAAAATGTCTGGATACCTTAACAATTAGATTACAAAAATAGATTTCTCTTTCTTTTACCCCCTGTGCACAGCTGGAATTCCAGGCTTCTATAACCAAAACAATAGAAAGTCTATCTGGAACAGCAATTATCTTCCCCACTTTCTCATTGCAGGACAGTGAGAAGGGGGAAACGTGTCAGCTTGGAGCCTCACTCAGTGCGTACACCCTAAAAGTCCTGGGATCTACACCCATGTCTTACTTTTTTGAAGAGAACTCAGGGCTGTACAACTCAAAGTTCTTGGCTTTAGCAGTTGCTTCTCTTCCTGGGAAGCCAAAAAGAGTATCTGAATTCTGACCAAAAATTTACCCATCTCAGCGTATCTTTCAAACCAACCCACGTGATCTGTCTGGAATGTAGTATTTCAGTGTTTTTACAGAATGGAAAACTGAAATGTACACACGTAGTAGCTCCCCCAAACACTGTCCCAGATTTCATTTCTTTCACTGCACTGGAAGGGCAAGTATTTAACGGTGTTTTCTGACATAACAGTTCTTTTTTTTCAAGTTGAATCAGAGTGATTCCATGTGAATTCCCTCTGCTGGCTGACAATAGCTAGAAGTTAATGTCTGGGAACTGTCTTCCCTAGATATACTCATGTAAGTAGCAATTCACTCAGTTTAATTGGGCTTGACTATCTCATCTGACCAGCACCTCTTCTGTGTTCTCCCTCCCTTTCTTCCCTCCAAAATTTCTTTAGCCCTACTCAGTTACTACTGATTATGCAAAAAAAAATATATATTTATTTTTCATTACACAGGAATTCCTCACATTATCCATACAGGAACATGGTATTTCTTTCCAGGTTACTAGCAGAGTATTTCTCCAAGTCTGCAATTTCAGAAACTGTCCAAAGAAAATCAAGCTGCCTTGCTGCATGAAAAGGAACATCTACTTGACATTGATCCACAATAGTATACCAAGAGCCTGAGGTGTATTAGGTGTCTTTCTTTTGGAGCTGGCTTTACATACTCAGCAGAATTCTATACCAACAAGACACACCTGAAAACAGAAACTGTGATTATTCACAGATTGTCTTTGTCTCTTCATAGCTGTTTGTGGAAGTTGCAGTGGTGTGTAGACATGTTTGAGGGAACTGGTGTGACTAAACCTAACAGCTAAGTTTTACTTAACAAAAGTTACATGTTGGCTTATTGTAACTGCAAGTTTCAAATGTTTTTTCCTCCCTCAGCTGTCTGCTCTACTCATTTGTGCTGCTAGCAGAGGTGGGCCTTGACAGATATGTAGAACCCAATTCTCACTTAAGAGCCTCTTCCAACATCACTCATCATTTATTTATTTTTATAACAAGCACCATACCTTATTGACAGCTTTCCCTGGCAACTCCCCATTCAGATTTTGACTACACGATATCCCGGGGTCAATAACAGAAACCTCTTGTAGGAAAGTAAACATATTCAGAAAGAAAGAAGTGGAGTGAGATGACTGACCTGCTCTCCTCCAGTGCGAGCAGATGTTTTGCAGACCATACTTCAAGTATTTAGGTTTTTAATTTCTGCCTCTCAAAAAAAAAAAAAGCTACAAAGCAGGCACTATATAAATGAGGAGCAGTGGTGAGATCAGCTTTGGTACAAGTGGGTTGACACCCAAACAGACTCCACATCCACTACAAATCAGTGCGGCTACATCAGCAGCCAGAACATAAATGGATCAAGAAATAGCAGAGCTAGTTTGCAGTTACCCTCATGTGCTGGGCCTCCTACCGTACTGGTGATACCTAAACTGGCACCCACTTCTCTTTCCGACAGAAGCTGTCCAGCACAGGATAACAGAGGCGGTATGCCTGCTCTGAACTCTGTGAGGAGCTCAGGCATCAGGAAAAGAACACCCGGGCCTCCAGCAGAAGAGAAAACCAATGGTGACTTTACAAATGCACGTGCTCTTTTTGTGAGAGCAAATACAGTTTAGCTTTATACATTTGCTTCAGATTAAAAAAATTACTGATAATTATCTCAGCATTTAAAGGACTCGGACATGGTGTGATTGGTCCAATTCAGATCATCTATTGGGTGGGCAGCTCTTGATATTGCAGTCATTTGTCCGAGTTATGTAGTAGCACTGACAAGAACGAGCTATTTGTCAGGATGCAAAACCACTTGCTCAGCCTCTTACCATTTTGATACCCTTCTTCCAGGTGCACACATAAATTTAGTTACAAAGAGCAAAAAAGCACAACCATGAAACTCCATGTTGTGTTAAATTTCAGGAAAGCTTATTACGAATCTTATGGATACAACTTACTGAATTTGTTTTGCCTTTCCTGTTTGAGCAATACAACATTTGTTCAAAACTTCATGATTCAAAACGGTTCTTTGCAGTACATTAAGTTGTAATTAAAACAGTATCTAGTACTAAGACTTGAATATGAGCAGTGACCTGTTAACCATCTTAAATCTACATTTAAAAATTAAGAAACATGTAATTGTAGCTGATAGCTTTCTTGTTTCTATAATCTGTCTAAACAACTCACTATCTAATGAATAACAAGTTGATAAGTTTACTATAACAGGTTACGAGTAAAATTGGGGTTTTTTTCTTGCTCCTCACTTTTTTTTTTAATCAGAAGCCACTTCATGCTGTAACTTGAAGAGCTCTTTCTTATCCTTTCAACATCATAAACCTTCACTTGAGAAAATTACATTTGGGAGACCTTTGTTTTACACTTTCATCACAATTTATTTCTCAAGAAAACCAACAAGTGAAGCAAGTATAAACCAGCGTTGTCTTCCTTGTATCTGCATCACCCCTGACACAACATCTCAGATCAGCATGAAATTAATTGAAATCTGTTATTGACTTTGAAATCTAAAGATGGCAATTTAGATGTCAACATTAGCTAACTTGATTTTAATGTTAACATACAACTATGACAAATGAATTGATGACATGTGCAAATTTCTGACATCTGTAACTTTGGACAGCAAATGGAGTTGACAAATGGATCTGATGGCAAATATTATGTGACTCCATAATTAAGGGTGTACTTAGGTTGCATTGAAACTGCACTGGACTAAGAGTGAATTTTCCACTGACTGGCATACTAGGGAGCTATTGTCACATGACGTCCATGCAAGTTGCATCATTAAAAACCCCTACAATCTGATTTAACATCGTTCTTCATCTATTTCATATACGTGCAAAGCAGAATCAGACACTAATTCTCCATCTTGACAAATAAGCAAACAATAGTGGAATATTTACCTCAACTGTAGTAACCAAAGTCAGTTTCATGAATACTCTGTATACATTATGAGAACTTTTAAATGTTCAGCCAACTTTTAAATGTTCGTCAATTAGAAATGTGTTAGTTTTAATGATTCAAAAGAAATACATGAAAACAAGTATTTAAGTAATTCAATTTGTCACCAAGATATAAATACAAACAGAACTTGCTTTCTGTACCTGAGGAGATCCATTTCCTCATGATTTCTGTAACTTACATTATCACTGCACATAAAAATCCTTGCACAGCCAAGGGGCTTTACTCTGCTGTGTAAAAACATAGAACAAAACACAACAGCCAAAGAGCATCCTAAAAAATTCCATGGAGTTCTTTTTAGACCCCTTTTCAAAGGTTAGTATTCAATAACACTTAAGCATATACTTTAAGTCCATCTCTTAGCAAAGCTTTTCATAAAGGGTTCAAGTCCAGTCGATTTCCCTGAGACTCGGGCACCGTTAGACACAGTCCCAGTGCAAGTTCAGCTTTACACCCATTGCCGTGAGTCACGCTGAGGCACAGGACAGGAACAGACCTGCACAGGACTCAGATTTGGGGCAGGATACACTCTCCAGAAGCTCTTGCATAGCCATGTGCTTCCTCAGGTAGGGTTGTGAGGCTGGAAAGTAGCCACGATGCTGCAGTAGGAACAGTGCTGAAGGGCAAGGAAAAGGGAAGCAGGGACTCATTTGGAAGGTTTATGTGCCTTTAGCTCCTCTATAATTCCAAAGCTGGTCTTAAGTACAAATTTAAATAGTACTGTGAACTGGGCAATTGTCCTTCTGAGTCTATAAAACCCCCCCAAATGTCCCATGAAGAGTCACATTCCTGTCCCATTTTTAGATTTCACCATTCAATTTGCCATTCCTAAACTCTAATCACAGATTGTCTAATTATAAAAGCATCTTCAGTGAGTACTATTTGCATACAGGAGGAATCTTCAGCTACAGACTCATGATCCCTCTCTATCGGTACTACCTGTAACAACTCTGCTTGAGTCGGGTCATTGGAATTCAGCAGATGAAGAACGCAATCACAGAGCTACTCCCCATTAGGCTTTTTGCAAACATAACAAACAAATATGAGTCAAAAATTCTGCTATATTCCAATTAGTACTCTAAATATGGTCTTCCAAAATAAAGACTTTCCAGAAGGTGCGTTGCTGGTCACTGCTCCTAGCCTCCCATAATCCACTGAGCAGATTGCTGTAGATCTTAGTTTTGAACCTTCTAACTTCCATGTTTAAGAAACAGATCATAGGGAAAAGAAATGGTTTAAGAATAAAAATGATCCATTTGATTCCTTTAGAAATCAGAAGTGTCATTATGAACTATCCTCATATTAAAAAATATGCTTCAAACTACTCTGCCTTCACAGAGCATATTCCTGTTTCATGTGAAGAAATATAATCACATTTTTACGTACGACCTTTACAGCCTCTTTGTCACAGCTCAGTAACAACTTCCGAGTAATTTCTTTCCACACAACATCCAACTTCACTTCAGGAAAACCATAATAGAAAACTTTAAAAATTCATATAAACAATAGCAATTCTACCAATTCAAATGTTTAATTTAGGCTTTTCCACCTCTCAAATTAATACTAGATTTGACTTTTAGGCAGCTGAACATACAGAACGCAAAGGCAGACTACGGTATTGAAAACACCCTAATTTTAAGGGCAATTAATCTATCCACTGTGGTACGTCAAACACCATCCGTTCAAGTTACAGCTAACCAGTACTTCATTATCACAAAAGATTTTGCTCTTGTGTATATTAGCTTATCGGAGATTGATTGTTCTAAGGGCTTTCATAATTTTCAGAGAATCTTTTTAAATGAACAAAATCTGTGAATCTCCTTAATCATGAGGAAAAATTAGTTTAAGCTATTGTAAATTTTTTAATCTCTGCTATAATCAAAAAACTATTTTTCTTTTTTGATAAATACTGCCCTACACTTACTCACACTTGACCAGAATGACAAAGCTCTTGTTAACCTTACTCTCTGATAATTCCTGTTTTACATGATACAAACTGCAATCTTGTGAATTAGCTTACAGAACACGCAACTGCTGAAGGAACCTGTGGTGTTTAAAATACGGGTAAGGCTCCACACACGTGTTCCTCAGAAGCACTGTTGACTCTACTACTCATCCTTGTCCCCATTTTGCCCTTCACTTGTACTGCACAACTGTTTGTAGGGCTGCATTGTGAATGTGACTGGGGAACCAATCCAGGTTGGGAAAGAAAGAAAAAACACAGAGAGAAATGAGGGAATGATTAAATCAAATCAGCTTCCTGATTCAGTTCAGAGTGTACTCCCAAAAATAGCTATCGGAACACATCTAAAGGGACAAGGTGAACAGGGGGAGGCATAAGCAGAATGGATAGTGATATCATAAGCAAATGTTACTACTGAATCCAACTTACGGTAAAATTACTGATTAAAAAACTGAGATTCCAGCAGTACTACATTTCAAACTCAGTATTTTAATTAGATTTTTCCCTAGATTATTCATTAAAAAAACCATAATATTTTTGCCATTCATTCTTTCTACTAAAAAAATTCTCATTCCTCTCAAAATGTGTGCATCATGTGAACAAAGGGGTACTAGAAGGGAAGATTTCTCATCTTTTAGTATTTGTCTCTTATTCTTCTTCCTTCCATAGCCATACACAGTTTAAGACCAGTTCCCAACCCTGCTCAAATTATTAAAACCATATAGAACTTATTATAGTTTATGGAAAGCTTCACCAAGTTTCCGTCCGTGACCAAAATCACTCTTATCACACTGCTGTTTATCTATTTTACTTTCTAGAGTGGATTGACACTTTCCATGAATGCCAATATTTAAGAAAAAAAACTACAGAATGATTAAAATTTGCTATGAAAGCAGGAACATGAAACATAACATTTTAATATCTAGATGTCCAAAACTGTGCCAAACTCTACAAGGTATTCACATATTTTATCATGGCTTTATTGTATATTTCTGTGCATTAACTATAAAAACCTTTCTCGGCTCTAACTGTGGCTTCTGTAATTACCACGTTTCAGCAATGCAAACACCATCCTTTAAAAAAACGTTAAGTGAACAAGTATAAACAAATGTTCAAAACAAAAAGCAAAGTTATAACACAGAACACCTTTTTTTCACCCTTTGAATTTTGAAAACACGGTGCTGGCAATACTGAAATATGAATCATAGGAAAATTTTAGATTATGGTTGAATCAGACCATTAAAAATTAACACTAACAAAAATGAGCTTCATAGAAGAGCAATAGAACAGGGGGTACTGCAGAAATAGAAGAAACAAGCCATAAAACCAGAAAATTTAAAGTACGTTTCTTGCCCCAGACCTGAATTTAGTGTCCGCTGATCCGCCTGTCTGTTCCAGGACCAGACTCAACATTTCCACAGTTTTTCCACCGGTACACACTTCATACGATTATATTGTATTTCTACAGAAGTTTTTCATGACTCATAGTAATGTTTCATCTCAATTAACAGTTTAAGTAGTAAAGTACGTGGGCCACACTCGTAGAGCACAGCTGTCTCAGTTTAGCTACACAGAGCCTTCCAGACGAAAAGATGCAGGTATCCACTGCACAAAATACATGCTGTAATTTCAAAGCTTCCTAGAAATTCTGAATTTCCTCAGTATGTATAGACAAATACAGACAGAGGTCCATAAAATAGTTTTCTAAAATATTAGACTTTCTACACAGCAAATACTGGAGTTGCACAAAATGCTCAGCTGTGTCCAAATGTAAATTTAGCATTTCTTACAAGCACAGTTAACGTGTCTGGGACTGTTTATTCGGCAGCAGTCCAGCTCTGATTACCAAGCAGTAGCTGTGTCCAGAAATACTGGGCACATGCAAGCGACATACACACAGACACAGATAAGCATGCGTGTACTTTTCCACGTGTAGAGAAAGGTAGATAGCTCTCCAGAACAAAAACCCCGAAAGCGGAGGACAAGCTGAGGACTCCTGATCATGCATAGCATTAGATTTACACCAGCAAGACTTTCACCCTCTGCAGGTAAGGTAGTAAATTAAAGTTATGCTTACCTGCCAGTTTGTTTTCAGAGAATTAGTACCTGCTCAGAAAGCTGAATTAAGTTCCTTCAAAGCCCTAGAGCAGTCAGTCTGTCTAAACAAGGGTAAAGGAACCCAGAGAGAGTGTTCATCTAAATTTAATGTCTCTATGAATATATAATTTAGGACATAATATAGTCAAAAATGAAGAACTAAATCTTGTAGTTAACGTTGTTTCCAAAAAGATTTAGAGGCTGCATACATAATTTTGTGAAGATGACATCTGGTTCTATAGCAGAAGATACTAATTTGAGAGAACTCAATGAGATTACAGTGAAAGACTGGAAACAGCCATAAAACTAAACATGAATTTTTGTGCTGTCCTTCCTATTAGTTTCTATTATGTTTATTCATTTTTCATTTATTTACACATATAGCATCTTCATAGCTATATTCTGCCTTCAGGAGCTATTAAAAATGTAGCTACATTTCCCTATAAATTTGCTATTGCACAAAGAGCACTATACCGAAGATGTGATGGTGTCCTTGGTGGAAGCAATGGGTGTCACAAAGATGAAACACCAAGTTTAAACAGCACACGAAATGTAGCTCTGGTGACAGACATAGATCAACTTGGATAAAACTCAACGACTTCACACTTTTAAGCATAATTCTGCAAATAAACACTCCAAAAAGTTAAAATCACACTTTTAGAGAGCTAGTCTTAGAGCACATTAAAATATGGTGCAGCTGCTACTTTTCATAAACAATGTGGCCCAAAGAGAACTAGGAATAACTTACTCCGGAGGATAAAGCATGACTACGGACACCTCAGAACACTAGGTTAGTTTTAATCTAGCTAGCAAAGGAGAACATTCACTGGCAATATGGTGGCACCGGCTACTGTGATTCCATTCAATGACTTAGAGACAATGAAAATAACAGCAACGACACAGATTTTCTTAGGAAAATTAAATGGCTTTAGTGTTACAAGTAGAATAGTCTAGAAACAGGAAAGGAAAAAAGATCCCTATTCTGAAAACAAATACATAAAAATCAACACGCTCACTACGGTATGGCAGAAAATACGGGTGCAGAAAGGTTTTGCTGAGGGTGACTGTCCTCTGATACAAGTGAGGGCACTGTCCACTCCCTGCTCATGGCTTCAGCACCAGGCTACTGGTACAAACAGCAGGAACACCACAGCTGCGGCTTCCAGCTCAGCTGCCTTGGCGAGGAGCAGTGGCAACTACTGTATCATACACCCCCTCCTTCCTTCTCATGATGACTGTTTCCCTTCTTCTCACTCCCTTACCATTACCCCAGACGTCCTGCTAGTACTACACACCAGTATCACTGCAGCATCTAATTCCTTGAAATAGTCAAGACAAAAGATATTTAAATCTAAATTGTTTGGAGTATTATAAAATTAAACTAGACGTTTATCCCACAGAATAAACATTGGCTGAAACGAGCTCTGATGTAACACGCACATTTTGGAAAAACGTTTCAAAACATGGCAAGATTTCTGCAGGTATCAAGAACAACTGTGATAATTTCTAGAAGACTCTTTCTTGAACAGAAACAAGTACTGAAACACAGAAGAGCAGTAGTTCTGTCAATGCATAGGAAAGACAGCCACATTCCACAGTTAAACTGCTGAGCAGGTGAACGTGTCAATAAACAGGCAACAAGCTGCTTCTCCTTTCCCATCTCTGAGCAGCCCAACAGGCCAGAATTAGTACAGCAAAAACTCAGTGGAGGGTACTCCTGTCTGTCAGTAAGAGTTAAATCGCATTGCAAACGTGACCTGAACTTGTCAGAAGTGCACACCAATGCATATAGACATTTGTCCAAAACTCGAGGAATTATTTATACAACCTGATTTAACTGCTCACAGTTGAGCACTGCCCATTTCACGCACCCGAGGGCAGACATACTGTGTCAATATTATCAATCAGCTGAAAGGCAACAGGGGGGCAGTCCCATCATCTTACAACTTAACTAAAAAGCATCATATTACAGGCTCAAGAGATTATTACAACTGGTGGAGGCTTTTTTGTTTTGTTTTATAGATCTGAGAGAGGAAGATCTGACACTATAAAACTGGAAAAAATCCTACAAGAAAAGACACCAATTGAGATCTTGCCTTGCTGTGTTTAAAAAACCATTTTTTCTAGATCCTCTACAAAACCAAAATCCACTGGGGAGACAAACAAGTGTTGCTTAGACCTCATTAGAAAAGTATTTAAAGGAAAAACAATCATCTATTTTTTGTTTCAAATAACACAGCAGAAATTTATATAGACTGTAATAGCTTTTTTTAACACCTTGCAGGAGTAAGAAAAGGATTGAGATACTACTCAAATAACAGGAAGGAAAAAATACTTAAGTGTTATTATAATTAAATTTGAAGCATCAACTTCATATAGACATTTGTCTGAGAAAATAATGGGCCAATCATTTACTGCAGACATACGGATATAAAAGCATCATTTGTAGTATTTTTTTATTATTAAAAAGGACTAAATTGCATTTTATAGCTTTCTGGTGATCAGTTTTTGATGATCAGACACAACAATATAATACAATTAATTTTCATACAGTTCAATGTTGATTTTTAAGCCCCAAAATAAGACTACCAATACAGAAAGGTCGCGGATTGTCATCTCAGGTTTTGTTGGTTATATTGTTGATTTAAAGGTTAAGATGATAAGATCAAAATATGATCAGTATTTTGGCCTTAAGCATTTTCAAACTTAGAAATACGTATTCCTTCCACGTTTTTTAAGTAATTAAAATCAGCACCATATTCTGACGTACCTAGGATCATTCCGTAAGCAGGTGGCGTGAACTGATGCACGGACAGACTCACCTCACCAGGAAGGAGTTACAAATTAGCATAATACAGGTAAAATCTAATCCCTTCACTATATTTCAAATTGAACAAGGACAATTTTCTTCCAGTAAACACTCTGTGAAATGTTTTGCTGAAAGGCAATATATTCTGAACTCAAGTTTATCCTGTGACCTTTTATAGTTTGCCTACATCTGCTTACTTCATTTCCTCCATTTGCTTTGTGCTACAGACATATCCAGACCTGATCCTCACCATGGCTTCTGCCTTTTGCCCTTGTCCACCTCGCCATGGAATACACATTCATAATCACAGACATCTACAAATGCATGATTTTTACCTATGTTTTCAGCCCTCAACAAGTATTCTACCTGATAAAGCAGCAGTGACTCTTTGCATGAGAGTCAAGAAGAATTCCATTCTCTGTCTCTCAAAATTAAGAAAAAAAATGGATACATATGCAAAATATTTATATATAAAATAAATAAAACAGGAATTTCTTTAAATTACAGTCTTCCTTTGAACAATGTTTTGGGTGTCAGTAAATTATGACCAGCAATAATTCACTACTATGTTTAACGTATTTTTTCATCACATTATTACTGAGTGAGGAAAAACAAATGCTAATTCCGAGCAAACGCTCACTGTTGATTTTTAAGTAAGCTCTCATACCTATGAAACATGATTTTTCCCTTCCCTCCCCCCGACTCTAGCCCAAAGATTCATTTTTTTATCACATACTGCCAACTACTGTTTATGTATACCTGGGAGGTCCCCAGATTGGTGCTATCACAGACTCTTCACTGTCCTTGTAGAAGTTGATTAAATTTATTCATTTATATATATTCATAAATGTAAAGAATGCCAAGGCAGAGAACCTATTTCATTATTATCTTAGGACACAAAGCACAATGCCAGCAGGTAGTAATCAGCAACTTCATACTCCTATGAATCCTTAACTACTTCACTCTAGAACACACACTTTCAACAATTTGTTTACTGCAATTGTACTAAACTCAAATATTGGTCCGCTTTCTTGCATCTTTGAGCCACTTCAGGTCATAAATTTTCTTTTAATTTGCACTGAGGTGAAATTAAATTACTCCAACGTAGAAATATGTTTATCATTTATTCGGTACCACTTTCAAATCATCACAGATTCAAACAGTACCAGTGAGCTTCAGTCAATTACTACAGACCCTGCTAGCCCCAAAACTCCTTCATCACACGCTCTTCTGGCTATCAGAGTCATTTTACTTTATGTTCAGAGGCCAACGGAATTCACAACTCCTAAATGAGGTGAGGTGCTACAATTTATAAAGTCAGGATAGTCTACTACATCTGGAAATCCTTGTTGACTGATGATGTTTTCACATGTTCTTCTGAAGTTCTGAGCTTCTCCTCAGCACAAGCAAGTTTACTGAAATTCAGCAATAGAGTATTTATGCCTGTCTTCTACTGCACTGTTGGAAGAGAATGAAAAGTGAGAGCAACAGGTATAGAATTTTCAGACCTCCTTCCTGTGTTTCTATTGATCAAAAATGTATTTCTTGGAATATTCTCTCCCTGATTGTACACTCAAACATTTCACAAAGGAAAATGACTTTGCCTAGCAAGATTGTTCCTGGCTTGGCAAATTTCTCCGTTCTACTTCCCTTCTTCTAAGGATTGCTCTGATTGCAAGCACAAAGACTCACCTCAGATGCACTGCCTGCAAGTGAAGTGTCTTCAACGTCTCCCTGTTTTAAGACACTTTGCTGCCCAAGTCTCAAGACTCCTTCTCAGGGATGAATTAATTTTCTTGTCAGACTGCACTCTATTCAGAGGAAATCTTTCTCTTCACAAACACCATTGTGTCTTTTGCTAAGGTTTAACAGTTTCACCGAATTTCGTTACTTTAATACAACACGTGTTTTCATTTTGAAACCGGTGATATTTAAAATATTAACTGGTAAAATCAACATTTTGCCACAAGCTACTCATTCAAAACTCAAGTTTTCCAATATTACCCTCATATAAATAAAAGGCTTTTGAAGGAAAAAGGGAGAAAACTCTCTGTAATTACACAGAACCTTACCTAGGCTTATGATTGGCCTTATCTCATTTTAAACGTCTGATGTTTTTTTCCCTAGGCTGCTTGCACACTTATACAATATTTATGGTTTTTAAAGCAGAAGCAAAGTCTGATGAAACACCCAAAGAAGGGCAACATGCAGTATTCAGATTCATTATTTAGGGACAAATCAGAATGCTGTGTGGATGATTGAGAAATTTGTGTCCCGAAGAACACTATCACACCCAAGGAACACCTCGGACCAACTTTCACTTCCTCATCCAGTACTTCCAGCATTCAGCATGCAACGTCAGAAGCAAGTATATGGACCCAGAGCCAGGAAAACCAAAACGCTCTAAGGACTGACATTTCCACTTACTCCAGGGCTATTTCCTGATGTGTCCAACTTCTCCACAAGATGTTTTCAATGGATTTTTTTTTGCCCAAGCAGCTATATTTTAAGAGGTCAGCTGTTGCTGAGAAGCAGCCTTGCTTTTACCACTAACATTTCAGAAGACAGACGGAAATAGGGATTTTTCTTTTTTTCTCCTCAAAAGCATTTCTCTCTGAATAATGTCAAACGTCTAGAAACTCAGCACAAGATGACATTTGCACACAATAGGAAGGTCTACCTCACTTACCAAAGTGAAACCTCATTAACTGGGAAACTATATGGACTTCTGTACTTCCTTACCCATCATAGGAAGGAGAAAAAAACAACATAGAAAACTAAGCCAACTCGTAGACAAAAATTACCTCTATGGCAAAACTGAAAAAGCCGACATTCCCATGTAACAAAACTCATGAAGTTTGAATTTGAGGGCCTTGGGTTTAGATTAAAGATTTGATCTATCTGATGTTTAATTTTTTGGATCCTCTTGAAAGCGATCCATAGCTGGCCAACTTGATAATTCAAGAATTCTTAACATACACATTATACATTAACAACTTGAATTTATGCTAATATCAAATGAAAACATTTGAAATGTAGTTGAGTCTCGAGTTGACACTATTCTTTTTCAAGACTCCTACTTTTAGATGTATCCAATAAAAATAATCCAATAAAAATAACCCTAGGACAAGAACTCTCCTTTCCCTTGCTCAAGGGAACTTTTCCATTCCATTTTTTTAATGAAAAAAAAATTGAACTCCCTTTACATTTATCAAGACTTGGTCTATTTACGACAAAAAAAGTTAGTTCATCATCTCTATAAGCACCAAGAGATAAATAAAGCGGCACAAAAGAGATTTAATATTCAATTATACAAATACAGGAAAAACATCTACTTAACAACTTAACTACAGAAAAATAATGGCACTGGAGAAACCTTTCATTAGTGCTTTGCCAGTTACAGAGTTAGTTGAAAGACATCACTCTGGCTTGGATGAAGGTGAGCCCTTCTTCCGGGGGGGCATGTGGGTTTTTAGCTTTTCTGCTGACTTGCCAGTACAGTCAAGTAATCTACACTTTCTCTCATTCACAAATATATTAAAAGCTTTTCTAAGCAAGTCCTAACTCCATATTCTGGTCAGATGTGAAAAAAATAGATTTAAATATTATGTCATATTACAATCAACCATCAATTGCTGCCACAATACTTGACTTCTCAAAAAAACAGAAGACATATACATGTATCAAAAGAAAGTGATTTGAAATTTTAATGTCTGTCCTATTGATTATTTTAACTAAAGGTCTGAAAGAAAAAGATTTTTCCTTTCTAATTGGTTCCTAATTGGATTGGGAACTACATAAAAACAAACGAACTCGAGAAGAGAATGCTATTTCTTTGGATTAAGCAAGGGGTAAGCCCTGAGAATGGGGTCTCCGGAACTTAAGAAACAAGTGATTACTGAGAAGTTACCCAACCAGGTACAGGCTTTCACAACATCAAGGCATTATTTTCCCAGCACTGAAGAAAAACCACAGATCTCCTTTTTCTTGATCTTAAGAAAAACAAACCAACTCAGCCCACCACCTCTCTCATGATTCCAGCCAAAGCTTTGTAAGTAACCAAACAGCAAAACTTGGGACCAATTCTCTATTTAACCACATACAAGTGTTTCCTCTTAATATTTTAGGATAGATGGAAGAAATCAAAATGGAGAGGCTCTTGGTGAAAATCACAAAGCAAAATAAGGCAATACCATGGCTTGTAGTAGGGAACACTTGAAAACAAGTGGAAGTCTAGAGAGCAAAGAGTTTACAAAGATAATCCAGAAAGATTTCTTTCAAATACAATATACTTACTAATTGCTAAAGGTGCCAAAATTATTCTTTGAGGTACAGAAAGCTATGCCAATGCAATTTTGTATACACTGCCCTGCCCCAACTTATTCCATTAGAAAAGTGGCCTAAACTCTACTCAGACAGAAACAAAATTATTCCTGTATTTGCAGCACTGGAGCATAAACCCCATGGTGTAAGTCTGAAATGAAAAAACAAACATAAATTAAGAACGCTACCTGGTGTCATCCCATCTAACTTTTTAATTTACCATAGTCCAGGCCAGGAGAGAAAAGCTCAAGCATAAGCGCGTTGACACAATTTGATCTGAGAAAGGCACTTTCACAGCCAAGAGGTCTACTGGATAAACAGAGAAAAACTTCAAAATCAAGGGTGGAACGGAGAAAGGCTGGCTACTGGTTACCACCACCACGAGTTCAATTAAATTCAGAGTACGCTATCGTAACCAGCTGACAAGCAGTTTGTAGAAATAATTTCTGAAATAAAAAAGAGTGGGTAGGCCAAAAATAATGTCAAGTTGGCTGTTTAAATAAATAACTAAAACCAGTCCAGCAGCAATGTCCACAGTAAGAAAAGCTGCACTGGTTGTTGAAGTAATTCAAGACTGTAAGGCTACCTGAAAATAAAATACTGTTCTACAATGTTGGATATTACATTAAATTCTACTTTATTCATACTCAGGAGTTAGTCCAGTATTTTGAATGGGATAATGCACAGTTGTTCTTACACATTCAAGAAAGAATACACATCCAAAATGCAAATATTTTTACTTGAAATATTTGCTAGCGGAACAAATCTATTAGTATTTATAATGTGTTTTATATTAAATATAAACACACAGTTATAATTAACATAACCAAATAAAATTGGAAATGAGCTGATGGAACTCTTAGGATTCATTTTCTACTAAAGTAAATTAAAAATATGCAAATTAAAAAGGTAACGGTAACTGCTGTGGTTAACAGTGTAAAAAACAATCACTTGTATTTACTTCAGCACAAGATACCCATCATATCTTCTGGGGCAACTTTTTGCTGTATTAAAGAGGAGGATCTGAGAAGGTGACTCACCCTCCCTCAGTGTCCTTTTCTGCTCCTGTTTGTGGTACTCCAATGGGAGCATCAGACACTGCAGCAAGAACTGGAATGACTACAGAGCATTCGCTTAGTCTCAGAGCTACGCATGGCTTTTCCACCACTGTGCCCCATTCTGATGCTACGCAAGTACTGCTTCAAGTTTGTTTTGGAGCAGAATACGCTCCGCTTTGAAAAACAAAACAAAAAACCCACAAAAGAATACAAACCCAAAGATATTAATTTTTAAAAAGCTAATGCCATTTTATCCAGCCCTGTGCAGAACAACAGAACCACAGTGGCTTGTTCCTCACTTCTTCCTTACTGAAATTTTTTTGGAAGCAATGGGGAAAAGTACCTGCAAAGGGCACAAATGCACATTTATGAAACACGCAGTCTTTCTTTCAGGAGTTGTTCTCCTCAAAAATAAAACAGGTACAGTTGTTTTTAAAGCAGAACCCCCAAGCACACTGCGGCGAGCTTATTTCCAACCCAGATGAGGCATGTTCCGAAAGGGAACGAGCGCTGGCTAGTTGTTGTCCAGCTGCTGTACACAAAACCCCGCTCGGGACACCACAAGCTGCAGCCGCCTCTGTCTGAATAATTTTCCTCTCATTCTATTTCACAAATAAAGACAAACAATAAGTGCTTATTTTGTCTGCAGTATCTCAGATTTCCTATTTCTCAACAAAAACAGAAACTTCCCCCTCCACCTGTTAGTCAAGCCTCTGTTATCTAAATAAAAGCCCATCTAAAACTCCAGATAATAAAACTGCTTTCTTCTTGTCAAAACTAGAAAAAAAAAACAGTAACGTTCATTTGAATGGGCACAGAATAGGATCTGAAATTTATTTTAAAGGTCAAAGAATTTCAAAGAATGGAAGTTTTGTTTTTAAATTACTACCTTACAAAGACAACTAAAATCCTGACACTCAGAGATAACTCCTGCAATTCTTAAAATTCTTTTTCCCAAATCATGAGATTTTTAGGTCTATTTCTAAGGGCAGTTATTTTTAGGCAACAGATTTCAAAGTTTCAGTCTTTGCAAAGTACATAAAACAAATTAATTGGAACATCAGAAAATAAATCTACCTACAGGCCACGCACAAAGAGTTATGCAGCAAGTTCCCAACCACTTCTCTTAAATATACATTAGCGTCTTCATGATGCTGCAACTGATACGTGCTTGACCTGAGGCAAATTTGGGTTTTTCATGCTTCATTATCTACACACCACCATTAAACACCAGCTAATCAACTGCATTATACTGCTAAACACTGGTATTTTTGAAAGGACAAAATTCGAAAACTTGCTTTTTAAAAATGGACTATTTTCAGTAATTAGATCAAAATTCTTATTTTGCTTTTCTTCTCAAAGGGACAGTTGGGGTGGGGGAGCAGGGGGGAGACTGACAGAGATTTCTCTATCCCTTAGGGGTTAACATTTGTATAGCTGTCTCTCTTTGTTGGCACAACCCAATTTGAAAAGAAAGAACCATCTGCCCAGCTGTCTGGAATCTAGTCCTGTCTGATAATTCCCATGTTGAAAAATAAACATTTCGCAAAATCCAGGCACTAAGGAAACCGACTCTCCTTTCTCCAGCTAGCAAGCAGCACCTTCGGAAGGCATACAAAACACTTCCACTTTCATTTGGTTTGCAGCTCTGATAGTTTTCTTTACTTTTCTATTGCATACCATTTTTTAGGAGTTGCAAGTTTTGCAGTTTGACTCATGAAACAGAGCAATTACTTCGAAAGAGACCCAATTAACGCCGTTGCTCCAGTTTGCTTGATTACTACCAGCACCACTACGAACGCACCGAATGAACAAGTGATACGAGTGTGATATTTTAATAACAATTCTGGTGCGTAAAAATTAGTTCCATAAAAAATGTAAAGTGGTAGTAAAAACATGTAATGGACTGATTATCAGAAAACTCTGTCCTTGGGTAAATAGCTTAAAACAATTGGTGTCGTTCGTTTTTTTTCCAAAACATTTCAGTTACTCTTCAGACCAACTGAAAAGAGTAGAGGACAGTAAACTACAGACATGTTCCTAAACATCTTTAAAGAAGCAGCTTTACTTTTATTATTTTTCAATCTTCATATTTCAGCTTGGGGTTTAGGGTTTTTTTAAGAAAGGGGATGGAGAAAATAATTTTCTTATGTAGCAAAGAGTATTTGGACATGGTGGATTCAGTCAACTCCCTTGTCTTCTGAAGAGCTCAAACATGAGTTGTACAAAGCCCAACTATGCTCAGCTTTCACACTTCACTAAGCTTAAGACTAAACTCAGCTTCTGGCCTTTCTTTTTAAAACTCAATAGGAGCAATGTTTTCCAGAAAACAAAAATCCACACAGACATACAGCTCAGCTCTCCAACTGATCCTGCCCCACAGGCCTGTACTTCAGGCAGTGTTTGAGTGGTTCAATTATCATTAAACAGGATACTAATAGCTCCTTCACTTAGTCTGAATGACCAAATGATCCCTTATGACCATAAAGGTTATGAAACTAGGAAAAGGGCTTGCAACTGCATTGTATTAAGACAATCTCTATATTATTGCTTTAGGATATCCCATAAATTTGCAGGTAAA
Source organism: Buceros rhinoceros silvestris (assembly GCF_000710305.1). Taxonomy (NCBI): domain Eukaryota; kingdom Metazoa; phylum Chordata; class Aves; order Bucerotiformes; family Bucerotidae; genus Buceros; species Buceros rhinoceros. The sequence continues at coordinate 404,421 of NW_010419297.1, forward strand.
TTAAGTTTAGAATGAAATTATACTTAAAGTTAATCTGTTTAAGAGTCAGAAATTAAAACTTCCATAAATGGGCTATTAGTTTGTATACCAGTTCAGAAAACTGTAGATAATCTAGTTAAAAGGCTATTTCAAGATTATTTTCTTTTTCTTTTCTGCTTGTTAGAAAATGGAGTTAAACATGTCTTTTCCAAACGATTTTTAAATCTTTATATCAGGACTAGACACATTATCTATTCTTAGATTTCTGTGTCAGAAGCCATGCCATCATATGCAGTGTCAGAACTAAGATACTCAATAAATCACAACAAATTTGTATTTTTTTTGAAGTGCACCATAGTTCAAATCAAAGAGGAATTCTCTGCCCCCTTGGCCCATGGGGCTGGGCAACTCTCCTTGCCTATCCAGTACTTATTTAACTAATTTAACACACAGTTGAAAAATCTCAGAGTTATGGAGCAAATATCCTTCCTCATCTTTCTCTCCCCTTATAATCACAAGCTATGATGCTATTGGAGACTATTTCTTCTCATCTGCACTTCTGCATCCTTCCTATTGCAACACACTTTTCTCTGTCCTCTCCATCTTCAAACACCAAGTGGAAATTTTAGCAGTGAAGTATTTAAGTTTCCTGGTCCAGTGCTGTACATGCTCTGTCCTCTGACTTCAGTCCCACAGCAGGA
>NW_010419297.1:405192-408624 GCF_000710305.1 Buceros rhinoceros silvestris
GAATATGCTCAGATTTATATGCATGAAAAATTCACGTTATAACCTTACTAGACCATATGAAAAGGGAAACCACTCTCCTCTCTGACATGATAATTAAATACAAGAAATGTAACTGCCCTGCTCCCAAGTGCAACACTATTATACATAATGATATATCCAAGGTTAATTCTTCACTTGAGTGGATACCAGGCTAAATTCAGACAAAATATAGTAAATTAGCTTTTGCACTTCATTAATACCGTCAGCTTCACCTCGGTGTCCAGTACATAAAAGACAGGAAGCTTATGACTTCAAAAAACAAAAGAAAACCTCCATGAGCCCAACCCACCACAAAAAAACTCAACCACTGGATGACAAACCAAAGAACACAGAAAGCGTATTGGATTTAAAGTATACACTTTTTCAGACCAAGAAAAGGATAAGTGTCTGATGTTGAATTACTAAGTCTTAATTCTTCACTAAAGAATGCTTTGCTACCTGTCACAGCTCCAAATGCAAAAGCACTATTTGACAGCCTCTTAATTGGTATAGCACTGCCCTAAATTTCTAGAAAAAACCCTAAACTGTGTTGATTCATGACAAATCATTCAGCGGTCTCACACCAATATAATACTCAAAGAGATGTGATAAAAAAGGCAGAGCATGATATGCATCTGAGATGCTGAATTCTATGAAACATTCTCAGCAGAGGCAAGATATTTAGACGGAGGTAAGCAAGGCAGATAAAAATCTTAGCCAGAACTCAGATTCAGGACTGTGAAGTAAAAATTCAGAACGCCAATACATAAATCACCTTGGCATCATGAATACTAGATATCTATTAGTAATCTGCTCTTTATTCAGAAAGGTAAAAGAGTTCAGTCACATCTCAAAAACATCAAAGTCTTGCTGCCATAAATTGCTTTCCTGAAAGCAGCTAGGAAGCCGGTTCATGCTCTCTACTTCACAAGTAAAAGATGAGAATACGGAAGCTCGGGAAGTGAAGACTCAAAATAACTTTTTGGAATTCTCGTAAGCAGCAATGAAAGTCACGGTATCACTGCGAAGTCAAGTTAAACTTTGGAAAATCTGTCCCAAATCTGTCCCCAAACTATACAAACTGTGATCATTATTGCAAGGTTTACGTTACAAGCAGAATTTTTTGAGCTGTCAACTGAAACACAGACCAAAACCAGTTTACTCACACTGCAGTAGCAACTTGTCTACCGAGGAGGCAAAATCTCGGTAGGCATGGCTCCACATCACCCATCCTTTTAATAACATTTACAGCTGGATGTAAAACACATGTCTGAGCTCTGTAAATAAATAAATCACTTGACTTACTGAAAACATGCCTGACCGTTTTGTATATAGCTATGTGAAGAGCAGCCGTAAGATACCCATTTCCTGCACAGAAAATTCTTCTGGTTTCTCCTATTCAGAGACTAGTCAAGATTCGTGAAAAAGAAACTATGTTCTATACTATATCCCGAGTTCTCAAGACACAGAGATCGATCTATGGGATGAATTTTGCTATGTATGACTTACAATGGCCTTTTGCTGCACAGGTATCCTGAAGAAACCATTAGGTTACACACAGCAAAACACAATAATCTCATGAAACAATTACTAAAGTTTTATCTATGGTTCCAACTACTATTATATTAAAGAAATATTGATTAAAATGTCTCTGCACAAATGAAGCAAAGCCATTTGGTGCTGGCTGGTTATCCTGACAAGTCATTTAACTCTGAGTACACAAGTTAAGTGTGTGCACTCTTGCACACAGGTTGACAGGGGATTAGTTATATATCTAGCAATGCTTCCTTAAGCTCCTCACCAAAGGGAGGAAGCTGCTTCCCTGCAAAGGTCATAAAAGAAACAGAAGCATGTTCCCAAATACCTTCGGGCAGGTATAACAAGAACTACATGAAAAGAAGAGCAGAGTTTTTCAAGAAAGTGAAAGCTTTGTGTATTGAAAAGAAAGAAACAGGAATTACTAAACACCAAAATATTGTGTTAATACGATAAATAGTTTAATATAATAAAATTAGGACACCATAAAAAAAGAGAAAAATCCTTAAAATTCAAACTTCGAGAACCTCAAGAAAAATTCCACCTATCAAGATAAACTAAACAATCTATTACATATAAAACAGGACACGTCTTCTTGTAGGGGAGAGTCCTACCAGCAGACTAAATTACCCATGTCTTATCCACACAAGCTATAGACTAATCTATTGCTGCTGTTAACAAAACAAACCAACCACACACAAAGAATTGTTTCATCCTCCAGTAGGTGGAATGCTAAGATCTCTCACCTATTAAAAGTACCCAGAGTTGAGTGCTTCAGATTCTATTTACCAGAGAGGAAAAATGCCCACAATTTGTATGGGCATAGGAGACAAGGGAGGTGGAGGAGCTGAGATTTGTATTCAACCGTCTAACACCAAAAAACTAAATTTCAGTACAAGGCAGGAGGTAGGTAATCAGACTGAGTACTTGGTGAATACTTAAGAAAAAACAGGTTATGTTAGAAAAACAGACACGCTTTGGATAAATGCATAGTTTCTAATGGTTGGTTCTCTCAAAATCACAGCTTAGATGTCCACCTACAACAAAATATTTTCTAAACTAACTGTACTGCACTTCCAAGTACAACAGCTCATTTTGACACCACTAGGCAGGTAAATAAAGTGCGCTGTAGACCCTTCATTGCTTCCTCCAGACAGTCAGAGATCTATGAAGGCCAACACGAAAGACAAGTCCCGATAAAACCCTGACCCCTATTGAAGTTAGTGGGAGTTCACGTGTATACTGAATGTGGTAGAGAACCTTGCATGAAATAATTGCCTTCCTCGAAATGTGAACACCGTTTCTGGGATCAGAAGAAGACATCTGGCTGGCCAACAAGCTACGAGTAACCCAAAAGAGCTTTCTGTAATTCTTCGCTCATCAAATCCTTCAACCGGTTAAACATCTCCTCACAAATGAAACACGTGGTTTTTACCACAAAAATCAAATGGATTATGATAATCTTGCATTATTTGTTGGATTAGCCTATACTGGTCTGCAAGGAGGAAAAAAAAAACATTTCAAAACTGGAAAAATAATTTAAGAACATTATCTTAGGCGATCTATTCCAAATTTTAAGTTCTTACTCATACATTAAACTACATAAGAGTGTTTATCTTGCTAACTTGAAGCACAGAGAGCCCCATACAATGTGTGGGAAACACTTTACCGTACGGTTATTAATCAAACCACTCTGCTGCAGGCACACGGAAGGGTGCCGTGGTCCTTCGGGCTGGACCAAACCATCCTCTCCCACCCATCCCTTCAAGTGCGCTAACAGAGACGACGAACGAGGTGAAAAGCGTTTCTTTACCCACCACCCAAACAGCCCGGGCACCACGTACCCGCCGCCCTGCCCCCGGCGCGCCCGGCCCCCGC
>NW_010419298.1:0-21616 GCF_000710305.1 Buceros rhinoceros silvestris
CCCGGCCTTCGCCCGCGCTGCCACAGCGGCCGCGGTCAGGATCACGTCAAGGTCCGAACTGCTACTGATGCAGCACGATGAAGTCCTGATAACAATAATAATGAGCTAAAATGAGCTTGTATAGATGACTTGTAAAAAGCAGTAAACTGTTACTAGCCAGTGAGCAGAAAGGGGTGAAACCTCTTGAGAGATTGCCCTGACTCGTACCGCACTGCCGCCGTGTTTCCCCTGCAGCCAGGGAAGGTGCCCAGCGTCACGGAGGGGATGTTCTGGCGATGTTCTGTAGTGTCCGTAGGCGAATAAATATCACAGCCGTAGTGTATGAGATTGAGCTTGATGTGTATGACCTAGCTGGACTAAGACAATCTCTTCCCAATTCTCTGTTCTGAAGTTGGTATTAAAATTGCTTATTCTCTGGAAAAGAGGTATTAAAATAGAAGAAAAGGTAAGCTCCTTCGAGTGTCAGTTGCTCACATTTGCTTGAGTCTTGTCTAGCTACTACTGAAAATACACAGATTTTTAAATCACCTGGATAAGTTTGAAACCGAGCAAAATACGCCTAAGAAAATCATGATAATTCTGACTCCTGAGGTAGTATGTTATACTATCACCCTTTTAATTTGTTTTGGACAGCTTCTCCAAATTAAGAGTATGTATAGTTAAGATTTTTTTGCATTCTCTTTCATCAGTTACCCCAAATATGTCTTGTGTGTTTATTGTATTTGGTTTAGGAGTATTTTATTGATCAGCTGAGGTCAGATGGAGTTGTTCATCTTCCTCGGCGTGTTACCAATGAAATTACAAATAATACTCGATATGAATTTTACACACAAGGAGGAGTCATCTTTGCAACAAGTCGAATCCTTGTAGTAGATTTCCTTACTGACAGAATTCCTGCAAACCTCATTACCGGTAAGAGTTTAATGCCGTAAAGGTGAGACTGTTCTGTTTGTATGGCTTTCTGATATCAACAAGTGGCTGGAAAGAAAGTCAGCGTTAAACTGTGCCATTGACATAAACATTAACTTCAGACTGGCTTCCAAAGAGTAGTGACTGATTGCACTCGGTAAAATAGTGACCTGTGGTCTGTAGGATACTGGTCTATGATTCAGTGGCCTACGATTAAAACTGATTTTAGATGTCATGTTTTATCAACCATGCGCAGTACCTATTTTTTGCTTTAACAAATTACTCCTGGTGACTTCTCTCATCAAAAAATGGCAAGCCCTGACTAATCTTTGTCTTGACACACCTTGGACACTAACTAGTCTTACAAAGTAATGCTGGTACTGTCATTGCAAAGATTTTTGGGAATTACTTGTGACCTTTCATCTTGTTATGTAGAAGTTATACAAGAAAGGCATTACAGTTACCTTTTTCCTCTCATACTCTGTTCCCCTCCTCCCCCACCACCGTGGGTTTTACGTTCTTGTCCTAAGCTGAAAACCCTGTTACAGCGCAGAGAGCTAGTAAAATAGGTACCACAGAGCCAGGAATAGAAGAGTATTTACTGTCATCTAAATGTTAAGGTGTTAATGGCTAAACATAACTGAATATCGACTGCTTAGCAGAAAGCAGGATCCTGCCTCAGAAGCTGTATCCCGTTCCCTTTAATCAGTGTATGACAAGCTGTAATCTATAAAACACTCCAAAACGTTTTATGCTAGAGGCAAAGGGCACCAGATTTGTCTGCTATTTGTCTGATATTTCTAGGTAAAAAAAAAAAGTGAACACATTTTCTGGTCAACCTCCTTTAATTGCTTTTCTTCCCCTTGACTCCTTCCTTTCTTTCCTGCCCTGAAGAAAGCCAGTATGAAGAGAAGAAACACAGTAAAGGTTTCAAAGATAGTCCTGCCCTCTCATCACACAGGGTTGTTACCAGCTCTGTATTGCCACCAGAGGTCAGTGTGACAGCAGTGTGACTTGCTGCTGCAGCCACCGCTTGGGTAACGCGAGGTTCTGTAGGAAGCGTTTCTGCCAAGGCACAGGCAGCAGGATGAACTCATTTCCTAAGCAGGGAAATACCGACGAAAAGCAGGAAAGATTATGATAAGCATATAGTCTTACAAAGTCTCTGTCTCCTGTAATCCTGTGTCCCCCTCTAGAGTCACATCCTGACAAACTGGAAGGTGTTCAGAAATTAGTACAATCGTGTAAGAATGTGTAGATAGAAAAATACCTCGTAGTGGATTGTTCCATGACTTGGTCATGAATGACTAGCAGTTATAACTGCTTTATAACTTCTTTAACAAAATAATTCAAATATGACAATCTTGAACATATCAAACTTGCTTTGTTGTAATAGTGTGTTACATCTTGCATTTGCTTTTACTCCTTTTAAAAGGTTCAAGTTTTGCCTTAGGAGTAACAAATTTCCTAAGCTAGTAAGTCCTGCCACTCAAGCATGAACTTTTTTTTTTTTTTTTTTTCTAAAGACACATCATTAACCCAGTTCTGTTATTTGGGGATTCCATGGTACTGAAACGGAAGAATCGCTTGGCTTGAACAGCAGAAAGTGTGTTCAACCATCACATTTGAAGATTTAAATTCCTATTGTATTTTATGTAAGAAAAAATATTAAAAGAATAAGGCAGTTTTGAGGAAAAATCTATACAAAATTGTACCTTTCTTTACTTTCTCATAACTCAAAACCTTTTGTTTTGCCAGGCGTTTTGGTATACAAAGCGCACAGAATCATTGAGTCCTGTCAGGAAGCATTTATCTTGCGACTTTATCGTCAGAAGAACAAGCAAGGCTTCATTAAAGCTTTTACAGATAATGCAGTTGCATTTAACACTGGCTTTTGCCATGTGGAAAGAGAGATGAGAAATCTTTTTGTCAAGAAACTTTATCTGTGGCCAAGGTAAGGCACCTCTTTACTTCAATGAAGAGTTAAAAAAAAGATGAAGGATGTTACAGAGGGTTCCTAAGAAAACAAGGTGTATGCAGTCACACCACTAAACCGCATTCCCTCTTCTATTCCTGGACAAATGCCATTCATTTTTTATCAGAAGTGGTCTTAAAGATGCAAAATTTCTCTAAAGTATTTTTGAGTATAGACCCAAATTAAATCTACAAGTGCCTGACACATAGGGTATAGCTGTCCTGTTAGCCAATAAAAATCACAGCACAAAGTGACTGTCTTAACAGGTTAAGAAAAATTTCACTTTTTAAACAGTCTAGAATGCGTTTCACTCCATCTGAATGTACTGTTTCTCTGCATTGTAAACTCTCGGTTTCTCTTTCAGTATTACAAAGTAGAAATGGTCATAACCAGGGTAGGAAAGGTTGAATAGAAACGCTCTGAATTTTCTTCCGTGGCTTGTGAACCATGAAAGGGCCTGGGGGCGCAGCGGGCACTAAGGGAAATGCCCGTTGTGTTTCAGAGGTCAGCAGACACAGCGTTCTCTGAGCCCCGTTCTGTCAGCAGAAATCAGCTGGCTTCTCTGTACCTGTACAGCCTGTAAGGGCACTGTTCTAACAGGGACCTGCTGCCTATAATCAGAAGCCAGGAACGTTGCTGAGTCTGCTAGGAGGTTCATGTGACTCCAGAGGATTTATGAACCCATTCCAATTTCTCATAAGATTTTTTGGGTTTACTTCAGTATTTGTTCTGTGTAATGCTGTAGAAGCTAGCGCAGTAATTTTCCGTAGGTCATTCACCAGCACTGCAGGCTCACAGGACTAGCGTGACTACAGTCATAACTGTGGAATAGACGGTTTTCAGAGGCTGTTCATAAGATTGCAGTCTTCACATCAGTAGAAACTGATTTATTTTGCAATTAACTTACTTGTTTACATTCAAAGCAACTGTAGTTTTGAATAACTGAACAACTTTGGAATAATTGTAGATCAAGCAAACCATCCATGTAAATCTTAATGAGCTCTTTTCCTCTTAGATTTCACATAGCAGTGAACTCATTTTTAGAGAAGCATAAACCTGAAGTGGTGGAAATACATGTGTCAATGACCCCCGCTATGCTTGCGATCCAGACTTCAATCCTGGATGTTCTGAACGCATGTCTGAGAGAACTCAAACGCTATAATCCAGCTCTTGAAGTAGAAGATCTATCTTTAGAAAATGCTATTGGTAAACCTTTTGACAAGGTAAATATTTTGTTTTCCTGCGTCTAACTAAAGGGACGTATATCTTCAAGCTGTCATGCAAACAAAAATATGATTTGTAAAATAAATAACTAGCAGCAACTGAGTATTCTCCCATGACATGCTATAATGAGAGAAAGTGTTCATCTCTAACGGTGGTGTCACAGTTGCCAGTACGGTTTTTGGTGCATTCGTTTCATTGTTCTTCCTTCATTTCCAAAGTTCCCACAGTAAGAACATCCTGATTCATGGCTGGTACATGATGATGAAGATGGCTTATTTCCTCACACACCCCCCTTCTTCCTCCTGAATTTCCTGCTTGTATTTTTTATTTTCTCCATGAGGAGAAGCACTGTATGTAATACATAATATGCACATGCGTGCATCTGTTGTATCTTTGAATCAGTCCATTTGTCATAAATAGTGTCTGCATTGTTATTTTTGGCAGATCTGCAATGTTTGGCATACATATGCTTTCTGCAGGATAAAATCATAAACTTCAGCCATCATCGCTGAACATGGTTATTTGTTGCCTGTGATTTAATCTTGATGTGAGGCCTTCTGTACTTCAAACATTCAGAGGTTTTACCTTATGCTCTGTAGGTCGCATATCTATGTGGTACTCATTTTGAAAATTAAATGACATTATTATGTTTTTTATTTGAACTAAGTAAAGGATATAGATAGTAAAGGCACAGGCCAGTACTAGGAAAATATGGGTTTGATTTTTTTTTTTATTTGACCAATATTTTACTGTAATATGGCAAGTAAAACGTATACTGAAAGCATTAGATGATGTACATCTAATTGCTGAAATGTTTTACATAAAGGCGTCTACATTATGTTAACTTTGCAAAAAAGGATTATTTACCAAAACAAATGCCTCACCATCATATCTTTGAGTATGTTTAATACTTTGGGAAACCAGTGGCATCCCCTGTAAAGGGAGAAAAGTGCATTCTTATCTTGGTTAGTGTATCTGACATTCTGAACTTTCCAATTTATATTTCTAGACAATACGTCACTATTTAGATCCTCTTTGGCATCAGCTTGGAGCTAAGACAAAATCTTTGGTCCAGGATTTGAAGATATTACGTACTTTGCTACTATATCTAACTCAGTATGATTGTGTCACTTTCCTTAATCTTCTGGAGTCACTGAAAGCAAGTGAGAAAGCTTTCGGTGAGAATTCAGGTAAACACTGAATGACCATACAAGTTAATGCATGAAACAGTGAAATGTTTACATTTTTAATTAACGTTCTCAAACATATGAAGGTATCTAATTAGGTTTTATATAACCAGCCATAAGGACGTAGGTTTTTATTGACAGATAATTCTTTCATCTTCCCACTTAACTGCTGTTACTTAACAGTGTGAGATTTGCATCACAGTTCTGTCTTTTACTAAGCTAGTAACTACATAGCAAGCAGGTAGCAGAGGTATTCCAGCTGAGAGATGTGGGGCTTGTACTGGAAGGGGTTGAAACACACACATACAAACATTGCATATGGCAAACTTCTACTGCTTGCTTTTCCTCTATAGGTTGGCTGTTTCTGGACTCCAGTACTTCAATGTTTCTGAATGCTCGAGCTAGAGTTTATCGCATTGCAGATGAGAAACTGAACCAGAAGGGCAAAGTCTCTGAAAAAAGTGATGTAACGAAGGAAAATGGTACCAATCATTCCTAATTTTGAGAGTGTCTCACGATTTCAAACATTCTGCATATTATTACTTGTGCTACATGATCTCGCAAGGCTCAAGATCTCAATCTGTTAGCTGGGATAAGTTGAGACATAATTCTAGTTCAAAAAGCATATAATAAACAACATAAAGCAGAGTCACGAAGAAGTAAGGGCTTCTAAGCTTGCTCAGCTGATTATTGGGAGAGCTTTTATGGATTTGTTCTCGAATGACACTGGTGTTTAGCTTGATCTGTTTTATTTTCTGTGAATAGGTAGGAGGGTGCTGTTGCTTTTATTAAAAAACATAGTCAGGAGTTTCAGAACTGAAGAACGAGTGAATATTTTAACTTTTGCTTCACTAAAGCACTTATCCCCATTTTTAAATGTTTTAAATGTGTAAAAGTTGCATATGTAGGCTGTTGAATAACATTTTGCCAACAACCATCATGCTATTGACATCTAACCACTCATGTAAAGTTTTGAAGGGTATTTCGGCTGTAAGAGCTGCTGTGATCAATCTTACTTTGTTTCAGAACTGAAAAGGGAATTGGTTCTAGAAAGTAACCCAAAATGGGAAGCTCTGAGAGAAGTACTGAAAGAGATTGAAAATGAGAATAAGAACAGCGAAGACCTTGGTGGGCCAGGTGAGAGAGCACTAAATGATAGGACTATTCGCAGTACAGCCAGTTTTTACTTCTACTTGACTTTTGAGAGAAGGAACCTAACTCTCTACTGTAGTTTTATTAAAGAGCTAATTTTACATTTAATAATTTGTGGACTTTAGTTTTTCATAGTTTTTGTATATAAACTTAATAGTTTTCCATAGCTCCTATTTAGTTCTTGCTCTAAAAGAGAAATGCTGTTGGTTATCATGCAATACTCTTTAGGAAACAATCTGTATTATTAGGAAAAAATATTTTAACTTAGATTTCAGTATTATACAGACACCTTAGTCTCAAAACAGTAAAGCTACTGATATGGAAATACATAATAATCAAGGTACCAGTCACTCATTTCTCAAGTTCACGTTAAAAAAAATAGGGGTTCTGTCTTACGTCCTTTCCATCTCACACATTCTTCTCATGCATTTAAAAATTTTCCACTCCAGGAGATGCACATAAGTGGGGTAGAAAGTAGAAGGCAAGTGTGTTTCTAACTAACTGCTCTGCTGCCTTTCCTATTTTAGGGCTTTTCATCCCCTTAAATTTCACCAAGTTTTATTTTAGGAAGTAGTCAGGGTAAAAAAGTGCTCTTTTCTCCCACCCACAATGTTCTGACTCCGGGTAAGAACTGGCTCTCTCACCTCGTGTTGTAGGAGTTTATCTGAGTCAGCTTCTGGAAAATTGTTATTCAGTGCCTACAAATGGCAATAATACATGTATTTTTTACACTCTTTAACACGGCTGACAAAGGCTGAAAATTGGAATGATCTAAATTAAGTTCTCTCTTATTCCATGTTAAAAAAAAAAAAAGTTGTCTGAGTATGTTTCAGTACGTGCTGTATGTGGCTCATTTCAAGTGGTCAAAAGGAGAATCTCACTAATTTAGATGGTGTAAGAATAAGGAACACTGAACTTCCATTAACCTTCTCTAATCTTATTTGGTACAAAACACTGTTCAGTTTAGACTCCCTGGAAGTCCAAAGCAACTATGACAACCAAACGTAAAAGGCATTTGGCAGGCACGCTTCTAGGATCATTAAAAACAATTTGCTCAAGCGATGTCTTGTAGCTGGGTAAGTACAGCATAACAGATTGTAAGTGTGATATTGTTTCTTGACTGCAGGGCAAGTGCTTATTTGTGCCAGTGATGACCGAGCTTGTGCACAGCTGAGGGAGTGTATTATTGCTGGAGCTGAAGCTTTTTTAACAAGACTGTATAACAAAACCTTCAGAAAGGATGAGAAAGCTGGAGAAGTGTGGATGAAGGACAGAAAAGCCACCAAGTCCAAAGGAAATGCCAGACCAGACACAGGGCCTCAAGCCAAAAGGGCCAAACTCACAGCTTCTTCAAAACAAAAGACACACAAGAAGCAGGACCGGACTATAATCGAAATGATAGGGAAAACTGAGGAGGAGAAGAGAGAGGAGTTAGAGGTGGAAGATAACAAAGAACTAAGCAGCAGCCAAGAAAGCAGTACTGAAGAGACCATTCCTGAAGATTTCCATGTGAACTTACCCTCAGATTGTTACTATGGTATTTTCAAGAACCCGCTCACAATTATTCATCCGTTGCAGGGCTGCAGTGATCCCTACGCGCTCACTCGAGTGCTGCATGAAGTAGAACCAAGATACGTCGTATTATACGATGCAGAACTAACTTTTGTTCGGCAGCTGGAAATCTACAAGGCAAGCAGGCCGGGGAAGCCTTTGAGGCAAGTTGACTTGGTCATGGTCATTTTAGTCTTAAAAGAAAAAATTGCACTTTCAGCAGTCAATGCAGAACATGCATCTAGTGATTTTTTTTTTTTTTTTTTTTTTTTTTTTAGCTACCTCTTACTTCTCGTTTAGCCCTCATCTTAATTTTAAACAAAAGCATAATGTCTGGTGTAACCAAAAGATAATCCTAGCAGGATTTCTTCTAACAGGAGAAACGTACCTGGAAAAACAAACAAGCAAACAAAAACAAAACCAAAGAAGAGCAAACAAACAAAACCCCCAGTTAATTCCATCTTCTACAAGACCTCTGCTTAGATGATCTTAGTGGCAATATCCATTTTGAGTGACAATTTGTTTTGAGGTGCTGTAGTCTCATTTTAAACTGTCTCTCTAGGTATGATTTTTACACAGTAAGCGTCATTTTGCAGTTAATTAATTTTCATAGTTCCTGATACCTCTCTGAATATAACTGACCACTGTTCCTTAAGTCTTAGAATATTGAAGCACCATTTATTGGCATATGAAATTATTACCTTTTGAATTATGCTTTATACTTTAATCACCTCATTAAATTTTTTTGCATAAATTTAACAGAGTAGTTGTAATTTTCCAGTCAAAGATTTGTATATATGCAATGTAACTGAAAATGAAATCAGTTTGGCAGTATACTTAGCGTGTCTGTACTGGATATCCAGCTAAGGACTCTCTAGCGCAGATAGAAATGACAGCACTCACAGAGTGTATTGCCTGGGGATAATTTCTGCATTATTTGTATGATTTATTTTTAATTGCCTAATCAGCGTGTGTTGCATCTACCTCAAGCATCATGTTCCCACCCTTGAGAACAGGAAAATCAGATGTAGTCATGCAAGTAGGGGTTAGAAGATGCGCCACATGAAAAAAGTAATAGGAATAAAATCCCATCGGTCTGGCAAAATGTACCTCAATTAAAATGTACTGGGTAAAAATGACTGTGCTGAAAAGCTACAGACAGTAATTCCTTATGGTAATTATGAATTCTTCTATGTTCCATATTTATGGGATAAAACTTCATTTGTCGGTGTGTCAGCTTTTTCTTTGTAGAACCTACAATTTCCTTGTACGAATACATAATTTTAAAATCTTAGATGGTGTTTTTTCCTAACCCAGGATGATTACAGATGATTTTATTTTGTTTTATATATTCTACTGGGAAGAGTTTAAAAACAGTAAGAAAGTATATACTTGTGCATTATACTTGCTTTGCATCTTTACTGAGTGGCTGACTGAAATCTTAGTCCCCTCTGGATAAATTCCAGTAACTGCGTCCACCACTGGAAGAGGAGGATATAGGAATCTTTGTTGCTGATTTTGGAATGTATTTACAGGAAAACATGGTGGTTTTGCACTTTTTTTTTAAGGCAAATATTAACTTGTCAGGCACTTAGTGCTACTAATCTTAAATATTTGTTTTTAACTTAACATGAAGTTGTTTTTTTCTCCTCCAAACTGCAGGGTTTATTTCCTCATATATGGGGGCTCAACAGAAGAGCAGCGCTATCTCACAACTCTGAGAAAAGAGAAGGAGGCCTTTGAAAAGCTCATTCGGTAACAAAACCAGTTTACTACCTTTTATTAATGTTTTCTGTTATTTCTTTATATGCTTACATTTGAAGTAGAGTGGAGTTCTTAACTGTGTGAAGGCTTTAATTAAACTTTGAAGTGCTTTTCAGACAGATGGTAAGAGAACTTCCCCATTTGAAAAGTCAAAACCTTCCTTTTCAAAGCACCTGATACGTTATTTATTAATTTTAGGGTTTCTTATATTAAATTTAAAAGGCTAAAGAGCACTACTTGTATTTTTCCCTAACTGTCAGTGGATTTCACTTCTGTAAATGTGTTTTGGTCTGCAGGTTACAGTTCTTGTAAAATATTTCTAAGGCTTTTATGACTTAATTGTTTTGTTCCCCAAAATGACGTATTTTCTTAGACTGTATAAGACAGTATTTTTACTGACACTGTCTTCTCACCAGGTTATGCTGCTGTTACTAGTCATTAGTTCCTTGTTTCGTATGCCCTGAGAAGTTTTAAAAATAAATAAAATCAGATGCTAAAAAGTGCTAACAAAAAGATAAAGCATTTAGCCCAGCAGTCTGGAAAACCTAGTGAATGGCATTTCTGATCAGTTTGCACTTAGCATTACAATATATATAATTTTACATCCGGCTGAAGGGCAGATGTATTAAAGTATTTTGATCTGTTTTTCTCATACAACTGCAGTCTTTGGTGTTTCTTTCTTTCTGGCTCCTTAGAGAGAAGGCCGGCATGGTTATTCCTGAAGAAAGAGAAGGAAGAGATGAAACAAACTTAGATCTCCTACGAGATGCTAACCGTGCCTCTGCTTCTACTGACACACGCAAAGCAGGTGAGCAGTTCCTGCAGTGGGGCTCGCAGCTCTACGCTTTGAGGAAGACCTGGTCCTGTGGCGTTTCAGTCCTGCCCAAAGCCTCAGGGCTGCAGACACACTGCCCGTTGACTCTGCCGTCCTGGTGGTAAAGAAGCATTATCTGCCGTACTCCATCTCCCTCTGTCAGTGCAATAACAATGAATTCTGGTTTTCTTGGAAAAGAAAATGCAGATTAACGAAGTATTTTACCGTTGAGACAGATGCCATTTGGATTGTTTCTAGGCAGCTTTTTGGTTATGAGACTGTCTATTATTGCTAGTGGGAGGGTGGAGGGAAATAAAAACTGAAGTCTACAGAAAGGCAAAGGCAGTGCTGTCCTTGAGCTAGTAAATGTTGGGGGCTTCTTTTGATCTTGGCAAAAGAGACTGCCTGGATAAAGAACTGCAGATTGTGGGGTTTGTCTTTGTGTGCTTGCTTTGTAATAAAACATCCTTTTGTTGTAGTTCTAACTGCATTTTTGGTCCTTTCCTCTGACGTGTATACTCTGTCTTCATCTTTGCAGTTCTGCCCCTTTTTCTTTGTTGTCACTTCGGTAATCCTCCTCTCCTTCACCATATGCTCTCTAATGTTTGCTGTAATGTCTCTTGTGGCCTTGATGCTGCCGTCTCTTCATGTGTCCTTCTACAGATCTATAGAGGCTGAAGTATTAACTCTCACATTAAAATGCCATATTTCTGAGGGAAACAGCTGGAAATAAAAAGGATCAGCTTCGTTACCTTGTTTTGCAAGCAACTTTTTAAAGATTTTCCTGATGCATTTAAAGAATTTTCATCTACAGTTTAACGTATTTCCTTGTCACGTATACAAAGCGTATAGCAGATAGCATGATAGTGCTGTTAAAACACATACTCTGTAAACGACAGTATATAATTTGGCAACTGATTAATTTTTCACTGTTACAGAGAAAAAATAGTCTGGATTTATTATACTGCTGAATTTGAGGTATAATTTGAGATGTGAAGACCATCCATTACAGAAGCTTTGGCAGCACACACACAGGAAAACTAGACAACCAGAGTCAGAGGTCATAAATATCAGTTTTAACTGTATTTATTTTGCTCTTCAGGTGGACAGGAACAGAAGAGTGCTCAGCAGACTGTAATAGTGGATATGCGGGAATTTCGTAGTGAGCTTCCGTCACTGATTCATCGTCGTGGTATTGACATTGAGCCTGTTACTTTGGAAGTCGGAGATTATATTTTAACTCCTGACATCTGTGTGGAGCGGAAAAGTATCAGTGATCTGATTGGTTCCTTAAATAATGGAAGACTGTATACACAATGCATCTCTATGTCCCGGTACTACAAGCGACCAATTCTGCTGATTGAGTTTGATCCTAACAAACCGTTCTCCTTAATTCCACGAGGCTCTCTACTTCAGGAAATTTCCAGTAATGATGTTACTTCAAAACTAACCCTTCTTACACTCCATTTCCCAAAGTTACGTATCCTGTGGTGCCCCTCTCCCCATGCTACTGCTGAACTGTTTGAAGAGTTAAAACAAAACCATCCCCAACCTGATGCAGAAACAGCAATGGCTGTCACAGCAGATTCTGAAATTCTTCCCGAGTCAGACAAGTATAACCCTGGTCCCGAGGACTTTCTTTTAAAAATGCCAGGTATTAATGCAAAAAACTGCCGTGCCTTAATGAATCACGTTGAAAGCATTGCAGAGCTAGTGACACTGTCAAAGGACAAACTCTCCAACATACTGGGCAATGCTGCCAATGCCACACAACTCTTTGACTTTATTCACCTGACCTACAGAGAGGCAGTAGCTAAAGGAAAAAGCAAAAGATGACTAACGAGACTGTTCAGCGTAGGGCAGAGAGAAGCTTTTCTTGCACAGTACTCCAGCAAAGTACAAGAAGTATTTTAATAAATGCCCTGTAAGATAACCAGCTGTTTCTTGCTCATGCTGTTCCATCCATCTAAACATTTGAATTATCACTGAAGGCAAGTTTCAAGAGGAATAAGAAATATTTTTATAGAAAAATGCAAATGAATTTTTATTCTTTTAACAGCACTTTAACCAATTATATAATACCACTGAATGAACTAAATTTAAGTTCTTCACCAAGTCAGTAAGAATTAAGTGCTAAGCCTAATTGATAAAGGTGTTTTCTTTTGAAAGTTTGTCTTGTTAAAACTAAAACTGTACTGTGTTTTGATTGGGGTGTGACCTGCCGCATTATGTACCACTTCGCTTTTGCCATTTTTAGTAAGATGCTGCTGTCTGGAAACTGCCAGTTTTTGATGGACAGTCATGATGCCATCTGAAACACACTGTGATCTTCCGTCAGCGGTTTGTTCAGGAGGATGTACTTGGACTCGGTAGTGCCATTTAGATTGTATGGTATTACAATTGCGTGATACCCTGATATGAACAACAGTGATATGTCGTTCTGCATTAAGGTGGCTTAGTTTACTAGGAGTTACACGTACTCTTTTGACATTCCGAAGTCAGTACAGCTCTGTCTTGCTACATTTTGCGAGTGTGCCTTACTTACACTTTAAAGATGCCTTATTTTTTAATCAGTTTTGATAGCTCTTTCACCTGATTCACTCCAAAGTGAAGAATCTCGGTATACCATTGGACTATTCCTGTATACCAGAGCCGGTTCCCGCTCATAAAATGCAATAGTTTTCAAAGTAAGGTTTTACCAAAGAGTTGACAGTTCTTCCAATATTGTCATCTTTCCTGGTCCTGTCGCACTTAAATAGACCATCTGTTAATAAATTCAGTAAAAATATTGAAAGATCAAACTTTTAGCATTCTGAGTAGCATGAAACAGGGAAAAGTAATTCTTCTTTTGATAGTTTGTGAATGTGTATATTGTTAAAGACATATTCTGCACTGAACTTTGATGTGACAACTATGTAACAAACTGCCGCTGCCAAAAGTGGTGCTCCCCTGTCATTACATGCTAATGTATTTACATTAGCTATGTACAGACTCTTTGTCCATAATGGTTTGCACATATCTATTTATACAGTTCTGATGCTAACAACAGATCGATACCATCTTCATCATTAAAGGAGAAAATACTGATTTTCTGTGTTCAGGTTCTGTACTGTGCACTTTCAGGTTTAATGTTTACTGTGCATTTTAAATGTGAATTATGAATTTGTTAACTTACGGTCTAGGACTGAGCCATGACAGGTTTCCAAAGTGGACATTTTTCTGCAGATGCAAATTTCACTATTAAATACATCCATAACAAGATTAAACTTTAGTTATCTTGTGAATTATCTTGTTTGTCATTTGGCTGTATTTGATACCAGAACATTTTTATTTTCAGTGTCTGGTTTATAATTCTGATCTTAGGGTTTCTGTTGCCCTGTATTTTAATTTATTTCATTTAATATAAATAGAAGTCCTTCCATGGGACTTTTGCTTATTCTGAGTAATAAGGTCAGAAATGTTCAGGGTGGAGAATGCCTGTGAAGTGGTGCGAAGAGAACAGAACATCAGAGTCAAAACGTAACTGTCCAGAGTGCACGGCCTGTAGAGCCTGACTCAGAACAACCTTTGAAATCAGGTATCGTTCATGCATGTGCATCATTAAGATGCTACAGGAACTGTGGGCGTGGGTTGGTTTGGCGGTTTTCACAGGTACTGCATCTCCGCTTGGTCAGTATCGTCTTTTTTTTTTTTTTGCTTGAGTCTGCATACAGTGAAAATGAAGGGTATGTGAAGAGGTTTTAAAGTTGCAGCTTTGTGTTGTACGCTAGATCAAAGTCGCAATGCAATTAAATATTTGATAAGTATTTAGATTAAATTGGGTGGAAGAGGACTTGTATCCTGAAACCGCTTAACCCTGAAATAACCAAGCCCAAGAGTCTGCCTGTATGCAAATGCAACAAAATGTGTGGGTGAATGATGAGAATCCTTAGGACACATTCCCTGGCCTTCTGGTGCTCTTTAGCTTGCTTTCATCAACAGGGATGAAATCTTGTATATCTTCTTGTCATTGCCTCATGTTTTAAGTTTGTGCCTTCTTTCTTAAAGAACAAAAAAACAAAACACCAAAAACCACCACAAACCTGCCTTCAATTTGGGAGTGTCTCAGATTCTTTCTTACACCCAAACCAAGACTACACATTTGAAGATCACGGGATATGTGCAACCACTGGGATTTATATACTGTTGGGAATGAATTTAGGAAGTTGCTTTTTTCTGCAGTTTGTCCTGGGCTTTGATTGCACAAGGTTTCTTCTAGAATAACAATAAAACCAAATCTCTTAGGAACAAATGCAGTTTATATTAGCAAATTAGATAGATTAAGTTGTAGTTCCTGTGTTTAAGTTATCTGGATACTGTTCCTGCTAGTGGTGACACTTGGCAGTTTCCAGCTGCAGTTGCAAAGGAGTCACTTTGCTCACCGTCTGCGCTGCATATAAAATATGCAGCCATAGTGAAAAAAAAAGTGACTCTTCTAAAAAGTACGAAAGTTTAAAACTGATGACTTTTGTGATTGTGAGGCTTTCTCATTTGCAGACTGATAGTACAACCACAAATAACTTAATTTTTAAAAACAAAAACATTTCTGTCTAAAGCTTTCCTCACCAAGAATTCCAATTTTGTGACTGTAGTATAGAATCCAAAACTAACCATCTGCCAGATAGTTATTACATGAAATAAAACGAGCTATTAAAAGTAGTTATTAAATGAATATGTTACCTATATGCCAGCCAGCATAAAGAAATGTAACTGAGGGTCATTAAGGAGACTTTGCCATGTGTGGGCTTACCAGCTGACCATTGTGATTTCAGGCTCCATAACCCGGGTGCTAGCAAGGTTTACAGTCCTTTTATAAGGACTATTGTAGGATGAAGTTCTCAGCTCTTACTCAAAGATAGCCTAAATTAAATTAATATTCAGTTGATCTGTTTTCTGCAATATGTCGTTCTAAGAAATGCAAGTAGGGTCACAAACCAAAAAGTTCAGAAACTTGCGCCAGGAATTTGTAATACTTTGTAATTATAACTTATTTCACGTTTGCTCCTTCTTGCCATAATAGCAAGAATTTGGGATATCTGCAGAATCAACTGAAACTAGGTATAAACCCTTCTATGATTTGCATACGAAGTCCTTAATACCTACATAACTGTGAGCTACCTTCCTGCATTGAAAATCTGCTCACTGGCATGCACTAAGTTTTCTTAATTTGCAATTTCATGCTTTTTTCCGCAAAGTTCTCAATTTTTTTCTGTAGTCATCCTTTCCAAAACTTCCTCTTTCAAATAATGTTCCTAATGTCCTGTTCCACAGTTGGCTAGCAACCTAGTCGAGTAAGACAGACCTGATATATATCTTTGTCAATAATATTTCTTGGTTCTATTCTTTTATTTCCAGTTTATTCTAAGTTCAGCTTCGAACTATGAGAAATAATACCCCTTATCTACAAGATGAGGGAGAAGAGTTCAACACCAAGAATCTTGACGTTTATCACCTAACTGTGATCACGGCAAATTTGGTAAGGCCAGTAATGTGTATTTGTTGGGAGTTGCTTTTGTCTATTTTAAATCAAGATTCAAGTTTTAACATGTATGAATCTAAAAGGGTGTATGATTCATGTACAGATTGATGGCAAAGACTCTGGGTATTTGGAAATAGAAAGAGTACCTTTAAACCTTCCCGCCCCCTGCCAGCCACTAAAAATGGGATCAGTCACTGTGAAATGTGACCCAGAATGTACTTGAAAGCTAATTCAGCACTACTGTCCTCTCCTGGGCTTCAACTGATGAAACACTGACGTGTGTGTGTATATATATACACACACATATACATATATACATACACACAGGCTCAGAAGAACTGATCCTGAGTAAGAGGATCCTGTAGAAAGCAAACACTTTAGCACTACTATTTCCCTCGTGTTTTATTCTTGGAATCAATCGGTAGGTTCAGGGGAGAAAAAATGGCACTCCATTGTAAAAGGCCAGAGACAGCAAGAATGTATATGACTGACTAAATGTTTTGATAAAGCTGTACTTGGAAAAATTCAAATGTTTTAAAGCTTAAGTGTGAGTAGAAAATGCCGAGTCCATCTTCCAGACTTTTCAGTACAAACAGGCTGGCTGTTATTTTACTTGAGGTTTTGATCTGTATTGTACAAGCTTCTCTGCAGTAAATTAAAAGGAAAAAATATTCTTAGCTACCCAGTCTTGAAAACAGGGAAGAAATGTTCAGTGGCTTGGCTACCCAGTTCTTAGCTAAGAGATTAATTCTTTACTCTTACTGAACTTAGTAAGGGTAACCAGGGCTACTACACTGCTACGGTGATTTGTTGTCTAAACAGACGATGTTGCTGCAATGTATCAGAATGGGCCTGCATACATACTAAACTCAGTCTGATTTTTTAGAGCATGGCAAAATTATCTTAATCCTCAACTGCCGTACAACAGTCCTCCGAGGAATATTACACTGGGCTTCAATAGATACTGTTTTCTTAGGTTGTATTTTATCTTTTCTCTTTCTTGTATTTTTCCTCTGGAATTCTCGAAGTTCTTTCTTTCTTGCTTCTCATACCCTAATGATGATGTCTGTATTCTTGTCCACTTGCTTGCCTTCAAGAATGCTCCTTAAATACTGCTGCATTTGTGATATCTACTGAGCACAACTAACACTAAGTTCTTTGCAAGACTGGCTGCACTGGAGCCCTGGCCAGTACTTAATATCCAGGGGCTTATATAAAGAATGTATTGTGCTTCATTTTCATTTTGATCTCAAACCTGAGGCATGTCACATTTGGAAAACTGACACATAGAGAAAACACAGAGCACCAAGTTGGCAGTTCTTGCACATGTAATTCTCATTTTTGTTGTGTTTTTTCTTTAAACAGATTAAAACAAAACAAAATAAAATAATAATCAGTTGATTTTATAAATTATTCCCAGCCCTGGAAAACTTTCAAAGCAATTTTTACATGTAACAAAATTCTTGGAATCTTACACATAGATAGCCGAAGGAGCAAACTTTCTTGTGGTATTTAGATCTCATGGCCATTTTAACACATTGCAGTAATACAACTGGCAAGTCTTTAGAGTCTGCAAAAACTCATATTCCATGCATAATCATTTATATCAGGACTTGGGACAGCTGCAACAGCAAAAATACTAACACCATGTCTCCAACTTTCATCTGAATTTTCTTCAACAAAATTCCCCTATCTAGCTCTTCCCACTGTCAAGAAACACTCTGTTCCTGCTTCATCTGCAAAGTCTGTGAATGTTAAGTGTTGGCAAGAACTACAGTCTTTAAAAATCAACATGTATTTGTGCTAAACTATTACATGATTCTAACTGCAAAAGTCTATGTCGCCCACTCGTTTCATTTGTTGCAGACGCAATCCACTTCTTCTATCACCTACAGAATATCATACTGTATTTCTAATGCTTGCATTCTGAAAGCATCCTCCTGTGACCACTAGTTGGAGACAAGAGACACTCCTAACACCGAGGTGGCCAGTACATACAAGTTCAGATCACCTTCAGCTATACCGCCACAGCAAAAAGCTAGAGATCTTTTCCAGGAAGTGTCCTGCATATACCAAATAAGAAAAATTACCTAGAAACTTCTGAGGCATATTCCCTGCAAATCTTGGTGCATGAGGTACTATCTATACAGATAGTCTTTAAGATAGCGGTGTCAACCAAGCCTTGAATTGCAGTAATACATCTCCTGTATTATAGTGCATGTAACTATTACCATAAATAAGGATTTTCTTAAATATTACAATTATTTTCTTAAATATACTGCACATCACCACCTGACAGAAGTCATAATCAAGATTTTCTTTTTCACATTAATATTACATTTGACAGAGGTTTGAATGATCACATACTAAATCAGCTGAATTTTTCCACAAAGTGTTACTGATACTAAAATGTAGTGGTTTTTTTCTTTCTCAGCCACACTAGCATCTTAGGGATCCCCAACATATTTCTACTGGCTTGAATAACACATGCATTATTACCCAAACAGAGGAATTTCAGCCGATACCCACCAGGAATCTGACTTTGCTTCACTCATTATGAACTTTGTCGATAGTGTGTAACATTACACACATGCATCTGCACATGCACGTACACACAGAGAGAAGCTGCTGTGTTGGGTAATATGAGCCTGCACATCTTCAGTGTCCACGTCTCTCAAAATGACCCTGAAAAAGTAAGCTAAGCCCATCCCTGTTTCTATATATAAAACTGTTTGTTTAATTGGTGGACTGCACCAAGAATAAATAATGAGGTAATTCTGAGGATCATTCCCATAACAGCCAGCTAGGATTGTTTCTGCAAGTCAGAGCTATCTCCTCTCCTTTGGGGGTTTCATTGTCTGAAGGTGAAGAGCTTTTATCTGAATGCAATTTTAGGAACAGTAAAATATTTCAAGAATAAAGCATCCTGAATATAAGCGAGGTTTTGGAGTGTTTGTTCACTGAACATAAAAATTGTTTAAAGGTTCAAATCCCAAAAGCAGATTGCAGATGAAAAAAAAAAAGAAAATATGAAAGAAAAAATAAAAGGTTTTGAGTACTCTCAGTTAATTAGGAAAGACTACCATCAGATTTTTTTCCAAGCTATGGTACAGATCTTATTTACTTTAAGTAATAACAGTTTAAACTAGGAACTCAACTACAAGTTTTAACTCAGAAAAAAGGGTTTAAACTCTTTAGCTATAAAAGGTTACAAAGGCTTGAAAGTAATAATAAAAAAAATCCCTTCTGTTTTTGCTATTATATTTTGCTCTGTTTCTTCTAACGTATCAGAATTCTGTGTGGCTCCTCTATGTCTTGGTTGGTGCACTAGCAAATAGTTGAGGTAAAAAGTAGCATACAGAGTTCGGAGTTAAGCAAAATCACTGCGGTAATGGGATAGGCTTCCTCCCAGGCTTGCTGGTGATTTCTTGTATTAATACAATTGCCTTTTTTAATGACTAAGGACGTAAGTGGAACTCATGTAACTTGACACATTGTGGTTCAAAGAACACAATCTCTAGCCAACTACCAAACAGACCCTACGAGGAGAGTACTGTGCCTGTTTGATAGATTATAAAATTAAGGGCTTAATTCTATCATGCCCTTGGTGATGTATTTATTTTCTCTCACAGAGAGGCAGAGAAACTAATGGCAAAGGGATATGCCTGAGCTGACAAAGCAAGACTATGACGAAGTGTGAAATTGAAACTAGCCACTGACTCATAGATCAGTTTATACCTTAGAAGTCTTATCTTTTGTATCTCTCCATATGCTTTTTCACTTCTGAGATAGATCCTGTTATTTATTATCAGTATTACCTGTTATTAGCAGAGTAGCAGTCACTGAGATTTCTCTTGATTTCTAGGACTGATGCACTGATCCCTAAGCCAGGCTCAGACACATGCAGAAACGTCCTGCCACCTCCAGTATAGCTTTGGGACCCAGTATGACACCTATCCTATGGCACTAACTCACCAATAAAACCTTCCTAGAAGCCAGTTTCATCTTACCTTCTGGGTTGTCTCTAACTACCCTGTAAGGAGAAAAGCTGGGGATTAAGTGGTAGCATGGAGACAGGAACCAAGGGTTTATTGGTTTGCTGCTAGACTTCTTCAGTTCAAGTCCTTGTTCAAAGACTGAGTTTCAAATACCACAGAGAAATTCAGGCTGGCAGGCAGGACCCAGCTTAGATCTAGAAAATCTGGATATCAAAGCAACTGTAATTAGCTTGACCCTTATTGTTAGGGTTTCACTGCTTAAACCAGCAGATTGCAAAACAGGATCGGAGCCAAATCAGTTATGATCTGTTTTTATTTATCTAAAAGGTTCATGTGGACTTAATTTGCTATTGTGCGTTAAGAAATAATGAGTAAGTAGAAAGGATTATGAACACATGTTTGGCCTAGAGAAGAAGAAAGACTGCAGCCATAACTTCAATTTTGAAATGTCTTATTTCATCATAAGCTTAACTTTCAAAGCTGACATAATGCCTCATTCTCAACTAATTGCGTCTTAACTGAACATCCAAACCTTCAGTTTGGAAGCTCAAATTAGCAGCTATATAATGGTTTTTTTTCAAATATGTGTAGATGCCAAGTGGATCTAGGCGTCTTCTATGAGTACTGTATAAAATGGATTGAAACAGAAATGAGAACTCTTTAATCAACTTCAGCCAAGGAAGAGAGGAAACTGTGGGGAAGAAAAAGTTATGCAACCCAGGAAAGAGGAGGAGGGAGGAGAGAGTCTTTTCAGCAGAGGATAACTGTGTCCTATCCCCTCTCCCTACATTAACACTTGTGTGTTAAAAAAAGGCAAGAAAATAAACTCAAATGCCAGTAAACAAGATTATTACCAAATAAAATAAGCACTAAATTAGATATTCAATTATTTACAAATCAGCAGCTTAGATTCAGGCTCTATTTCATTTTATAAGAGTGCATTATAGGAGTAATTGACCTAAGAAAAATTAGTATTTCCCAGGCCTTTTTCATTGCTTGTCAAGGTTAAACTTACTTCTCTAACTGTGCTTATTAACATCTGCTCTGCTTTTCAAGCTATCTGTTAACATGAGAGAGCACAAAATTGTCACTAAAACTGAAGGATTTCCCATAGATACCAAAACTTAATTCATTTATATTAAAATAGCATTCAAATATCTAGATAGTTTCCAAATATAGTATAGATTGCTGGGACTCACTGTATCCATTACATGTAACAAGGAACAGCACTCCACAACGTGCTCCTGTATCAGAATGCTGGCTCATCAAGACTATCCCACTGTAATAAGGACAAATCCACCTTGGTTCCCAATGGGCGCTATGCCAAAGAGGTCTAAAATTCTTAACATGGGCCTGCACAGTCTTCAAGAGAAGAACACAGGCTCCTTCCCCTCATGGAAACAGTATTTGATCACGAATAGCTCACAACACTGCACACAACTTGTTTGTGTCTCCATGCCCCACATGGTTCAGAAGGTCCGTAAGGTACAAACAAGGTGGAGCCTGAGAACACATAATATTGTC
>NW_010419298.1:21699-27545 GCF_000710305.1 Buceros rhinoceros silvestris
TCCCTACACACGCACTTTGTTGTCTGGTGTCAGAGAAAGTCAGGCAAGTCAGAGCCCTGGTCCTCTGCAGCACGGCTATTCATTCGTACGTTGATATATACAATATGATATATACATTATATGATATATAATCAGCACTTTCATAACTCTGCTTCTCATCCTGGATCTCTTCAGGCAGAATCACGTTGCAGATACGTGTACAGACTGCACTTCTCCCTAACTGCACTTTTGTGTTACTCTGCAAAGCATACCGTCACCTGCCTTCTGCTACATGAGATTAGCATGGCAAAAAAACCCCAAAACTTGTTGACCCCCTATGTAATTGTTTTAAACAATTACAGCATGTAATGTAAAGTCTATATTTCTTACAAATCAGATAGCAAAATGATCTTTTCTACAGTGCATTTTTTCAGACATTTTAAATACTCGTTACTTTTATTAGTGCCTGTTTACATACTGGTAAATGCTGTTCTACTTTCTTTATAAAAACCATTATAATTTCTGGTTTTTAAATGGATTTATATGCCACTGAGGCGTACAAGGAGGGAGGTAGTAACTTGTGAGCTTTGAAAACTCAAGTCTTTAAATATACTTCTATTAAGTAATAAGCAGAATCGATATATGATGACAGTCTTTACAAAAAAACTTAAAATCTGCTGGTTTATTCCTAATCAATACATTGAATAATGCAGCAGCAAGAAAACCAGTATCCTTACTCGAAGGTGCCTTACTTTGAGGCTAAGAGGAAATAAAGAAAAAGGTAATTTTTCTAAGTAACTCTGACAGTATGTTGTGTCAAAACTGCATTTTAAAAGTTAAATTCACCCAGTGTAGAGTAAAAACATCCCATCAAGGACTTTTTACCACCCGTCAGGCAGGATGTCATCTGGTGGCATAGATCAGTTACATATGAATGCTTCCTTAACTATTTATGCAAATTAATTTTTCAGTTGGTTATGAAGTCCTTATATATTAAGCCTACCTAACTGATTACTGACTTGGTCAACGTAAGTCTTGGTTCACACGGAAAGCATCCGCAGATAAATAAATCAAACACTACTTGCCAATTTATAAACTGTATTTATGCTTCCACCCTAAATGGTGGCAGTGGCAAGTGAATCAAACGGGAACTTTACAGCTTCCCAAATGCCACCATCTGAGAATATTTCATTAGCAATACTTATAAAATAAATTTTTCAATCTGATATCTGATTAATTTCCTAAGGAAAATAAGGAAAATCAAACTTAGAAACAATAGCAACCCTGTGCTCTTTGAAAGCATAACAAAAAAAAAAAAAGACACACAAAGTCAAACTGTTGGTGAACTAGGAGTGCGACGTTGCAGAGGAGTTCCAGCACAGCTGGTGGTGAAAGGTGCTAGTGGAGACCGAAGTGTGCTCAATAAAACAACCATCTACGGAAAGCACGTAGTCTGTGGTGTCCTTCCCAGGACACCTTTGTGTCCAGTTTCACATGGATCAGCACCCATTATGTACGGCATAGTGGGACAGCAAACGGAGGAAGCCTGAGCTAGAGCTCCGCAGCTGAATCACAGCTGCATCAGCGCGAGTACGGGGGATAATGAAACTGGGTTACGCGACCGAGCCAGTCACACAGTCCTAATCCTGAGGAACAAGCAGAGCAGGGACATGGAAAGGATGGTGCCGAAAAGGTAGGATGAACATGAATAATTAATTTTCAGGGTGTGCAAAATGATATGATTCCCTTCAGATTTTCCCCATCTGTTGCTAAGCAGCATTCTTTAGTCACAAGCTTTGACTTACAAAATGAACATCAGCCTCCACACATTTTGCTATTTTTACATTTTAAACTGTTCTTTTGCCAAGCTTTCATTATAACTGTATTTCAAAATGCTCTAGAACAGAATAAGATGAGCTCTGAGATATCTGCATCCCTTGGAAAAAGGTTTCAGTTATTACCTGGGACAAGTTGCCCATAGACTCCCCAGTCTCCAGTAAGGATTTAGGAGACCCTTCATCTCCCACATACCAAAGCAAGTGCTTCTTGCCTCTCAGGCCTGAGCTTTACTTGAGAAATTGAACTCACATCATGGAAAAGGCAAGAGTACCATACATGCGGCTTTTTATATTCATCATCAGTTTCAATCTGCATAAACAAGATCCCAGAATTTTTCCCGTGATGGTGCTGAATTAATTGTATTAATTCCTTCAATGTGTACTAAGGTTGTTGTTCAATGATCAGACACCCATTTGATGCTCTGGGTGTTCTGACAAAAATTAAAATTAAATCAAGTACCTCTCTGTGTGCGAAATTATCTCTCTCATTTAATTAGAAGTAAAAGGCTGGCTGCCAATGTTCCAAAACTAATACCAAACATCCCCACTGCAAACACGCTTTCCTCAAAGGCTTTGGTGCATGACCAGAAATTTCAGAAATCTTCATTCTTGAAGACCAAGAGAAGCCATTACTAAGCGTTCACGATCTTTCACAAACTATGGAGTACCAATAACCCACACTTAGCTCCCACACGTCTGCAATTTAAACACACTACGCGGGTAACTTGGAGACCTGGGTTAGGCCCAGCTGGCTGGCAACTAAGCTTCACGTGGCCACTTGCTCACTCTTCTACCCCACAGTGGGATGGGGAGGAGAATTGGAATAAAAAGGTAAAAACTCAGGGGTTGAGATAAGAACAGTTTAACAGGACCACACAAGAAGAGAAGAAGTAATAACAACACTAATAAAGGAATATATAAGTGGGTGATGCACAGTGCAATTGCTCGCCACCCAGAACCTGATCCCAGCCAAACCCAGGACGCTGGGTTAAACAAAATGAGTAATGATTTTAAAGTGCAAACTGACCATCACTTCCATCTTTGATACTCATGAAATGATACTGGAGTCCTCTGCCGAACCACCAAATATATCTTCAGCTCTCTAGAAAAGCATTTCCCAAAGGGATATCCCCAAAGCTTCCCAAGTCTCCTTGGCTAACTGCAGCAGCCTTTAGAGCCACACAGCTAACAGCTGCTTCTCGTACAGCCACTGGCCCAAATCCACACACAGTAGTCTACGACTTTTTATGTCACTCCTCAGCTGTGTCTCAGCTGGTCTGATTCCATTTTGTACAGAGCCTCTGTAAAAGCGTTATGAGCTTGTTCAAATCCAAACACCACTGGATCAACACGTCATCTTACCCATTTCCCCTTATTTGAAATAAGCTCTGGAGGAAGCTTTTTGAAGAAAAGAGTCATTTTTACATTGCATAGCATGTGTTGTCAATCTTATTTTGATCTCAGGCCTTTAAGGAATACATCAGAATAAAATAATTACTATTTATATGACACTAAAAGCAGCCATAGTTCTCATCCTAGTTTCAAAATAGCTTGCCTGTTGTAAGGTGACTGCACTACTGTTTTGTAGTCCCGCAACTTATATGGCAAACTTGTGAAATTTACTCAGTGAATTCTGCCAAGAAATTAAATATACCTATCAAATATGTAGTTGGCACTTGGCTTTGGAAGCCGAGGCTAATAATTGCTTTCACTTTTCTGCAGGTAGTCCAAATCTTTGACCAAACCTGCCTAAAATGATGAAAGAGCACAGATGATAGGTATCTGCAAAAGCTAGGATATCCCCTACTCAAGGAATTAAGAGATTTATCACTTTGGAAAGTTAAATTAAGGTAACAACATGTGCATGTTACTAGAAAGCTTCCTCTTTATCTCCCTTTTCCCTCTAGCTTGGAGATGAACAAAATTTCCTAACAACAAGCAATTTCTGCAGTCCTATCCTGTATTTGAACTTCTCTTGAGCTTCAGTGTTAGTTTTTCCTTTGTGGACTGTGGATACTCCATAGATCTGCTCAAAAAATTGGAACCACTTTCTGATACAAATACCTGGTTGCAAGTATTGCAAAATGCTTTTCTCAGCATTTGAATTCTAATAACGTGTAATTAAAGCTCTTAAAAGTTAATCATTCAATAAACATTCATGTTGAGCAAAATGCCTCATACCCTAGGTACTAATTGCAACAGAAAAAAACCACAAAGTGGTTCACTGGTGCTCCTGGGTAAAGGCAGATTTACATAAATTCTCTGAAATGCTTAATTATTAATCTCATGCACAGAAATTGAATTTTTATGTATGGGGATATATTGTGTTCAGTGCTTCAACAAAAGTGTATTTCCAACATGTTCTAAAAAATTCTTAAATACTTCAACACATTCTTATGCCTGCAAATAACCAAAAATAAATAGAAATTCTTATGTTTAATATAATTCATTTACATGGCATTTCTGTTGGTAGAGGTGTGACTGTAGGATACACTTATCTGAGTGGGTGCTAACTGTGGTTGGCAAGGTAACCTATGAATAAGAGCTTGTCTCTGAAATAGCATAAATTTGACTATGTTTTAAACAAAGTACTTCAGTTATTTGTGTTAGCAGATACAGGCTTCAAGTGCTTTCCTGAGAAGGATGTTACAAATGAACGTCACAATGTCTGAAGATTAGGATAACACCCCCTGCCCCTTACTAGAAAATGTACGCTAACTTTTTATAAATTCTTCACTAGCGTTTACACAGAGTGTGGTTTTATTGAGTAGTGTACATGAATTCTCTCTCTACACAGGTAATGTGATTCTTGTACATAGTTACCAAATATTTATGTCTCAGATAAAGAAAAATAGATGAGAAGACCTGCAGAACACAGGCACTTAAGACAATCTTTCTATAACCAAGAATGGCAAGTAGTTATTGATGAAAAGTCAGTCGGATGTGCTGGTTATTGCATTAACAGGCAGGGAAATCCCATGTTCACGTGAAGCTATATATACAGGCAGGGGTGACAGCAAGATATTCTTAATATCCCTGGACAACAAGGTCTTCTCTTTAGCAACCCATGTACAGACTTGGTGGTCTAGAAGACATATAATAAACCCTCTCTTTTCTAATATGCTTGAGAAAAGAACTCATGCAATGCTTTCGGAAAAAAATTCAAATAACTTTGAGGTGTCATCTAAGATTTTTACAGATACATCTCAGACAGGTACACGGATGATTTTACTACTACTGCTTGTATTTGATATGACTTTGACATGTAAAATACCACAAAACCGTATGGGTGAATTTTATAATTCTTGTGCTAATTTAAAATTAATTGCAGAATATTTTTATTGTATGTTTTACGTAATGAATTGTCTTCATTGACAAACCTGAACAATCAAATTCTTTACATAAAGCCTGCACTGAACTGAAAAGCATTCTTAGTTTCTGAATAATTCTTGCATTGTTTCATTAAACAGTCCTTCCCTAAACTATACAACTTACATCTGCATGATGAAATATATACTTGTTATAAACCACAACTGAAATTTTTATTTGTGCATTAATTTGGATGTGAAAATACTGATATCGTGTCATTTGTCTGCTTTTCATGTTCAGCAGTTTCTAACAGCGGGACACGATGAAAACAACAGCGGGGGAGTTAGGTCCATCTTTTCAAATAGCAGCATTACTCTAGCAGTTAAAATCACTGCACCCCGTTTCTTACGCTTATTTCTACTGTAAAAAAGGGAATATAGAGTTCAGTGTTATTCTTGGACTTTTCGGTAAGAAGAAGGAAGTGTTTGTTGTACTTGTTCATGCCCAAGACAGGAAAGGTGGTGCTCCAAAGAGAAGAATTATTGTGTGGAGCTGGACGATTTCCATAGAGTGATTTTACGGGAGAAACTGTTGTCAAGTAATTTGCTGTTTTAAAGGCGTCTTCACTGGCTAGTATCACCATGTTCTTTTAAAAAGTAAAAATACCTTAAAGAAATGTTGAATATCAACTGTGTTTAATGTCAACCTTTTAACACTCTT
>NW_010419298.1:27633-30251 GCF_000710305.1 Buceros rhinoceros silvestris
CGCTTCTGATACTTTTTTTTCCCACATTTTCAGTATTCTATAGAATTCCTTTTCATGGAATACTCAAGATATTCCATAATATGAACCACTATACCTTTCTAATCAACTAACCATTGATTGGCAATGCCTTAATACACGCAGCAGATGAAATAACTCGAATAATCTAGGCTGCATCGTGACATTAAAGAGGTTTTACACCTCTTACACAACGTTCTTGTATCACTTGTTTCCCCATATCCTGTTCACTCTGTAAAGAGGTAATCTGCACTTCTGCAATAACCGTGCAACCCCAATTCTTATGTACAACACAGAAATATGATCTATATGTTACTGTCACAGAAATCCCAGTTAATCTTTTCATGTTTCTGGTTTTTAAATATATTTAAATGTGATGGCCAACTTAAAGAGAAAAAGGTGAAGAGGCGGAGTGAACTTTGTCAACATAATCTCTGTGTAGCAAAGGGATGTCTTGTGTTTTCAGGAAAACAGAAAAATAAAGAGATCTTTGAGAATGGGAAATCAAAAAAGATTAACACAGCAAATATTCCTGTTATTTAGTGCATTTGAAGAAGAAAAAAATGTCATTAACATAATTTCTTTGCCACAATTATCTGACATCTAATCTTCAGAACCATTCACACCCAAAATTCTTTGCTAGAACTTACCTTTTAATCACTTCCAGTTTTGCATGAACTATTCAATTTGCAGGTGAGGCTTTTTTTGTTGTTAATTATTAGTTATCTAGAACTCTCTAGACCAACTTTTTACTCCCCAAACATTACAAAATTAAAGATTTCATAGGAGAGGGGAGCATCAAACGTTCAGTGATTTTGAAGAATAACATTCTAGGCATGGTCATTGGGATGACTTTGATGAAGCCTCCTTTACTTATCCTTGGAGACTAAATGTAAAAAAATAGAAATGTTCACTTGAATCCCTGGTTTGTGTCAGAACACAAATATTGCTGAATAAGAGCCAGTTTTTAAATGTCTTTAGCTCATGTCTACGAACTTCTGACCATGTTAAAAGCACTGGTCCATGCAAAAAGGCCATGAGCTAAAGTCGAATAGTTATTGCACGTACTGCAACTGTGCAAATTACTGCACAGTTCTTTCGAACTGTATCAGCCTCACCTACTTTGGCGTTATCTACACCTCTGTTACTTTTTCTGCTGTTTTTGTTAAGAGCAATAGCTGTTTGGTCTTAAGTAATAATTTGTCCTGAATCTAGAGTATAATTTCTCTCAGTTTGAGAGAATGATGTTTGGACACAATCCACTGAATTTCTATGTTTATAATTTCTCTGCCTTAGGTTGCAAAGTTTTAGGACATTCTCCAAATAACATATGGTGAAGCTTTTTTTCCATTTTCTTAGAAAGCTGAAGTTTCAGATGTAAATTGATTTTATTAAATTTCACCTTAAGTGTTGTGTAATCCTAATTCGATTAAAGAGATGCTACACATTAAACTGAGTACTTACTCGTAGTTGTTTGCATTTCTGGTTTTAACAGCAGACTCTCATCTGAACTATTTTACTTGATGGGTGACAGAAGTAAATCTGGAGCAGATTACAGG
Organism: Buceros rhinoceros silvestris; assembly: GCF_000710305.1. Classification (NCBI taxonomy): domain Eukaryota; kingdom Metazoa; phylum Chordata; class Aves; order Bucerotiformes; family Bucerotidae; genus Buceros; species Buceros rhinoceros. The sequence continues at coordinate 29,208 of NW_010419298.1, forward strand.
TTTTAATGAGATCTTTACACAGTTCATTGCCAACTTTCTGGGTCATTGCAGGTTTTATTTATTTCTGAAATTGGATAAAGTCTGATTAGCTAACTGTAATCTAGAGGAATGTAAGAGATATGTAACTTGTTTGAAAAAGAACAACAAATAATAACCATTCTAATCCATCTAAATAATTTGAACAAGTAATTCTTTAAATGTCAAAGTATTGGTCTATAATGAAGCATATCATAATGTTGTTTAGCATCTTAAAACCTAAGAACGAAAACCCAACTTTTACATATATATATATATATACACATGTAGGTGTTACAGTTGCCTGACTTACCACAACTGAATAAATGCACTGGAAAACCCTTCGGAGCACGGAACCACGTTCTGCAATGCTCCCATGTAGCCTAAGCACTGTGTAGTCTCCTAGAAAGCTCCTGGAACTAGCAAATTGCCAATAATAAAGCTACACTAGACCGTTGCACTGAGTGACAGCTCAGTTCTTAATCTGTGAGCTCAAAACAAAACAAAACAAAACAAAAGCCGAGTTGCACAATAACAGGCCTGATGCAGTATACTAATGGAAAAGGACTGGCTTGGTAAGAGCAACAGTCCATTTGTTAGATACTCACTGCTGTGCACACAACATTGTACAACACATCGAATAAACTGATTATTGTGAGCACGCATGCTCATATTCTGCTTTTCAGAATAAATGCGTGTATTTTTCTATTGCATGTTCTCAAGCCTACAGCATCACGTTTCTCAAACCTCTTCTAAGAAATGGGTTTTTTTCCCTCTGATTGGTTTGGTGTTTGATCAATTTGTCACCTCAGCTATTCATAGCTAAAAGCCTGGGGGGAAAACATGCGAGCGATGCATCTTGTCCCGTCTTGCTCATTTGGGTTTGCACAGCCGAAGTCTGAATCATACCGTGAGTTTTGCTTCGGACTTCAAGTCCGTGCGACTGCAGCACCTGGAGGCAAGCTCTGTGCTCGACTGACCCCAGCCTCCCCTCAGCGCTGCAGAAATCCCGCCCAGCCCCGGGCCTGG
>NW_010419299.1:0-8852 GCF_000710305.1 Buceros rhinoceros silvestris
GCCTTTTGCTATTGATGTATTTAGAGAAACTCTTTTTATTATCCTTTATGGCAGTGGCCACATTAAGTTCTAGCAGAGCTTTCGCCTTTCTAATCTTCTCCCTGCATAGTCTCGCAAAATCCTTGTAGTTTTTGTGAGTGGCTGACCCTTCTTCCATAGGCCATAGAGTTTCCTTTTCTTCCTGAGCTCCAGCCAGAGCTCTCTGTTCAGTGAGGCCGGTCTTCTGCCTCTCTTGCTCATCTTGCGGCTCACTGGGACAGCCTGCTCCTGGGCTTTGAGGATTCCCCTTTTGAGAATTGTCCAGCCTTCCTGGACCCCTTTGCCCAGTGTATATATTGGGCATGACATTCTATGGCATGGAATATCCCTTTGGCTAGGGCAGGTCAGCTGTCCTTGCCATGCTCCCTCCCAGCTTCTTGTGCACCTGCTTGCTGGCAGAGCACGGGACACTGAGAACTCCTTAACTTAGGATTAAGTTAGCAACAACTAACACATCAGGGTGTTATCAGCATTATTCTCATACTAAATCCAAAACACAGCACTATACCAACTACTGGAAAGAAAACTATCCCAGCCAAAACCAGGACAGTTAGCACATCCCTTGCTTTTCTAGTTCTATGTGCTAAGTTCAATTCACCAGGTCTGCTGCAAGCTTGGTAATCAATACTTAAGGTATCTGCAGTTCTGGCAGCACAGTAAATCTACAGCAATCAAAATTTCCAGCAAAATTATTTTCTAAGAAGATTTATTACCAAGTTACAATAAAAGTTGATGGTCTCATCTTTTTTTTCCCCCCACGATTTTATTTCAAGAATGAGGCATCAGTTACGTTTGTTTTTTCTTTCTTAGGGACCCTTGACAGACAAATAGGGGAATGGGTTGCACACAACTATGAACGTTACTGGCTTGCTGATAAGCAGCCATGCAGCATCCAGCAACTCTATAATTATCCTCCTGAGCTGCAGCCATGGCAGAAGTAATGCACACAGATGTAGTTTTTGATGCAGGAATGTGCATCAATAGTTCAGAAACATGAGCAGATCATTAACTGTACAATATTCTTTCAATTATTTAGGATTTATATAGGCTTTCTAAATGAGAATGTGGTTCCATTCCTCACTAGATCCACTGGAGAAGCACAGATTTAAACAGGTATTGTTACAGAAACAGGTTATGGCACAGAGCCTAGGAACATTTAACTAAAAAAACCCTCTTTGCTCTCCAGAGATGGGCCCTGCTTTCATATGCAAGCACACAGTACAATTTCTTTCAGCAACTGCTGAGCTTCTGCCTATGAGCTAAGTCTGACTACTAAGATTTAGTGGCAATTTTTATATGTCATATTTTAAAACAAGATCTTAGCTGATCAGAAACAAGTCAACTCAAGCGGAGGCAAGAGCTACCCTTCCAAATTGAAGTTTGTGCCAGTTTCAAGGTAGCTTACTCTGCCCCTCCCAAAGTTTGAGTGAACTACAAGGAAGACAAAAAGCTTTATATTAACACAGCAAATTATAAAGATCAAAAGAAAAAACCTGAAGAAACTCGCACCGAAATAGCCCAAGGAACATATTATCCTATGTTCTGATCACAGACTACTGATCTTACAATGCCGTTTAACTCAAATATTATGGGCTGCTGTAACCCAGTAAATTAGTGTTTGTTTGCTATCTTATACTGTGTTTCACAGAAGACTATTTATTTATGGGCTACCAGTACTGAACTAAACTAGTGTCAAATCACCTACAAGCTTATCAGACTATGCCTCATGCTTCTCTGTGGGATAAACACTTCTGAGAGTAAGTCTGACCAAAACTTCAGTGATATGCTTGTATTTTCACTATATTTAAAGACTATATATTTTACAAGTGCTGTGATAAATCCATGCATGATAGAAAGAAGGTTCCTATCCAGTAAGGCTCAGTATTTTCTACAAGGTACTGGGTTACATTTATGTCACAGAAACTAAGAGCTGCATTTATCACCACATTGCATTAAATTATTTCAGCACGGTCAATCATAAAAATACATATGTTATCTATACTATCTCAGTCTCAGCAGAGTATTAAGTACTCAAAAAATCCACATAATTCAGGCAACCATTATCAGCCCATTTTGCACATAAGTCAATAGCAACATGAGACTATCACTGAAAATGCCCCAACAGGCAAGTCAACACTGGAAATGGTTAAGCTTTTTAGATAAGTCTCTACAGACCCTCTTGAAACAACCAAAAAAACCCTACCTGCACCAACACCACTGCTTTTAGTCCTTTTAGATTCTACTTTTTTACTTATGATTACATAATTACAGCATATAACCTTAAACTGAAGTAGAGGATGTCAACTGACTGTTCATTGAACCAGTGTTAGGCTAATGAACAGCAAAAAAAAAAAAAACCCCAAGGGCAACAAAGGGGGTGGGGTGGTGATCAAAGATAAAAAATAATCTATCCTGTAAAAACTCATTACTGAAATTGAATGAGATTGAGGCAAGTAACTTCAAGTTTCCTTCAGATTATGACTACTAACAGAAAGACACTTTACTGCTGTTCCCAGCCAAGAAGCAGCTCATATCTTACAATTCTGTTCCTTCTGGCCATTCTAACTCAACAGCTAGAAACACAGTATTCTTAAAAATAAGTAAGTAAATAAATAAATATCCTATAAGCAAAACTAAAAGTAAACCTACAACATGAATACTCTTCTTCTTTATACTGAATTTTATTAGCACTTATTTGCCCCCTGAAGAACAGAAGCTGGAGGAACATAAAGCCCACAGTTGTGACTTCAGCAGCAGCTTAGTGTCTCAGTTCTGAGACTACCTTTTGGATATTATTCTAAAACCTGCAGCTTTAGCTGCACACTTTCCCTGTGCATTTTCAAGTGAAAACGGTGTATATTTCCTGACCTAGATCTTTGTATTTCCATTCTTGCTCCTGAACACTTTACTTCAGTTTTTCCTTTCTGCCTTTCATCTTCGCGTTCATTTCCATTCTAGACTTGAGCCTAGAATCTCACTTCTTCCACCATTCAAAGCTGCCTCATTCCTCATAAAGCCTCTCCCTAAAAGTCCGTAAGGTCAGACCTACTTCATTCTATGCAAACCTTCAACTGGCAGCCTAAATCACATGTCTTCTGTTTTGCCAAACACTGACCTTCAGATCTGGTATTCTGTGTAGGCACAATTCCAATAAAGCAATTTAGCAGAGGAAAATTAGTGGCAGCACAGTCTTCACCCCTCCACACCTCTGATTTCACTTGTAAGCTTTCCCAGCACAGGTCCAACACCTTTTTTTATACAGCATCAAATACATTTCAACTGGTAACTACAAAAGATAGATGTATCCCTAAAGAATTATGACTCATTGGGTCTGTGGGAAGAAACAAGTGAAGTAATCCCCAAGTACAGGACAGTTTGTTAAGTGTCTCTGGGAACTATGAAGATATTTTTGAAGTATCATGAAAGCATTGACTATTTTTGCATTATGTTAAAAGTCATTACAGAAACGCCTAACAGACTCTGAAACAAAATGGAGTACAACACGGAATAATGCAGGCCCAAACCATAACTCAGTCTGAAAGCAATTTAATTACCAAAATTATCAATTAACTCATACCCATAAATGACCATTCACTGATTTAGGTAACTTCAGTGGGAAGAAACCTTCCTAGAACCTGTCAGTAATTCACTGACAACAAAGAAAGGGAATTCACTCAGACAGTTGAGCTGGTGAACCCAAAGCAAGCAATTATAAGACTTAATGACCTGAAGTTTTATTGTGCTTTCTACAATAACTACAATTAGCAAATGTAGTATAAATACATTTTCTCCAGCCTGGTCCTCGACAGGTGGATTAATGCCAGTTTTACTCAGATTAAAGAAACAAGACAATGCACTCTGCAGAAAGAACATTTTCCATTTTTCTAATGATATGTGCAAGTACCACTCCAGAAAGCTGCAAGCAGCATGAGAAATTTGTCTGAAAGAAAAATGAGCAGATCTTTGCTTAATAATGACAGATGCTTAATAACAGCCTATATGAAAGAGGTCATTAAGATTTTAACTATGACAGAGACTTAAAAAGTAGTACCCCTTCCATTATCAGCAGTAGGGTCACGACCTAAAAACAAACAAACAAAAAACTCCAACCAAACAAAACCACACTCACGGAAGGATGTATTATTACATGAGTGTATGTACGTACTCTGCAACAGTGGTTTCATATGCCCTTCTTGAATCACCTGATTTCCATGCATTTATTTCCTTGAAAGTTCATAAATACTGGTTTAGTTTTAATGAGTTGAAATTTAATTAATTTTTTCAAGGGCTCTTACAGCTACAATAAAACCTGAATTCAAAGTATGTAAGCATGCACCCAGCTTGAAAAATACAAGCACTCTCCCTTCAAAAGAGTAGCAAGAGGCATCACTGGAACAGTTTCAAACACAAGTCACCTTGCCAATTTTTTAAGATTAGACAAAAATAATCATGCTGCTGCAAATCCTTTTGAAGTTAAAAAGCTGTTCCAAAAGCATCAGAAGTCAATACAGAACTTATTTTTGTTTCCTTATTTCATTGGAAATATCAAAATACATTTTCTGCAAAACATCAAACATTTTTGAATTAGGTGGAAGATGGTAATATCATATATTTATCACACAAATTTTAAATTGATCTTGATGGCTAGATAGTTAAGTATTTCCTTCCTTACAAGTAAGTTCTGAACTCAGATCAGAGCTCTTTTGAATCAATGTTGCTTGTTGTTCTATGCATTTATTGTTGCAGTGTTTTAAAGGAGAAACTTTTCAGATAAAATCCTCTACAGAATGAACACTACGCCTTCTGGTACTATCGAGCTCTCCAATTTCACACCTAGACCACATGCCTCAAACCTGACAGCCAGAAGCACTGCCAGCAGTAATGCCCCTTTCATTTCAAGCTTCACAGAGATCTCATTTTATTCCAAACTAACTTGCCGCATACCAGATTCCAACCAGAGTTACTTCACTGATCAACTAAACAGCTATTAGATAGAGAAAACACTTGATCGTTACGAACACAAGCAACACAAAACAAAAATTAATTACAGCAGCAATAGCTTTTTGAGGATCTGCAGTGTGTGCAGACTTTCCCTCCAAAATGATTTTTTTAGATTGAAAGGAAGCCCAAGAATTGCATTAGACTTTGGGCAGCTCTGCAGAAGGATTAAGACTGTAAGATTTGCTAACATAAGCACAAGCTACTTCTGTGGCTTCCAATAAGTTCAACCAGCAACAACAGTTCTTTTGAAGAAACTGCTTAAGAGCTCTACTACAGCCCTCACTAGCGTAAGTATCTTCTACAGAACTTTGAAGGAGTGCAACTTCTTTCCATCTCTCTAAAATTCAGAACACTGGGAAAAGAAAACCCACAGAAAGTGGGTAAGGTAGTTCAGCAATAAAGAAAACCAAATGTGACCAATCATAGGCAAATATTTAAATCAGAATTATCTACCAAATATACAGTCCATGTTCCCTTTTACTCCTACACCTACATCTACTCCTGCTTCCTATAACAAATTTAGGACTACATGCCAGGAAAAATAAAAATTGCTATATATACAAGCTGTTCCTTTCCCAAGTAGCTTTCATCTCAACTGCCAAGAGCCCTGCTAAACAGGATCAGAGACATGTAAAAAAAAAAAGTTACACAAACATCAAATTTTGACAGGACAATCCATGATACCCTTCAGGAACAGAGCTGTCTGTAACTACAAGCAAGAGAAATACTGTCTTAGACTTTCCATAACTTTTGATACTACATCTTCAAAATACTTTGCCTTTATTTGATCTCTAGGATTCATCTGCCAACATCAAGTATTACAGGCAGTCAGAAAAACAGAACAACTATAGGCAAGAAGTTCGTATTCCTCCTCTTAAATATAGCTATAAGCTTCTCAAAGTCAAAAATGTCACATTTATGACACCTGCCTTATCCCAAAATACTTAACTTAAACTTGAGCACATGCCAAAGCACCACAAGCTCTCCTACTTTGCAGAATCACTTTGATTCAGTAAAAAGGGTAGCAGTTACGTTAACTGAAATCACATCTTGAGCTTGCTCTCCCAAACAAGAACATCAATACAACCTGACTCTCTCAAACCCTTTCATTCCTCTGATTACGGATTTAAGTTAGAGCAGTGACAGAAGCAGCGTCAGCAGCAGTCACTGCAACAGCAACTGTACGAGGTAGCCAGGAGGGACTATCCTAATGCCCCAACTCATCCACCAGCTGAATATAAGGCACAAAGATGTTCTGTTAGCAAGGACACGAGCACATTCTCCAGTGCTGCCTAAGGCCTGAAAAACCTAGCGTTTAGCCTCAGGAGAATAATACCAGAAACAAACTGTATTATGGAACAGTAATTGGTGGCTGGCAGTGTGATGGACAGGTGGGGATTTGGTCCCTCCCCAAAATTCTCTACTTCTCTAATGAATAAAACTGCCCTCCCCACCTGACAGACCTATTTCCTAGGCTCCTAATGCAGCTTGAAAAGTTGTATTTCCATGTCATCAAGATAATCTACCCTTGAAGGAAAGCAAACACTCCCGGCATATTCAAAATGTATCGCTTAGTTATTCCTACATATAGGAATGACCCACTTTCAAGCTGAGTGCCTCTCATTCCTGTCCTATAGCGCAGGAAATAAGGGTTTTAACCAGTTTTATATTTTGCATAGCCTGAAAGGGCCCAGAGATACCATCTTTCAGCACTGCCATTGCTTGAAAGAGATGGGAAGAGAAGCAAAGTACGTGGTTTGAAACCAATCCAGCTTTAACACCTCAAGCTTTAAGCATGACTTTGCCATGCTACTTTATTTCAGGCTACCCCTTTAATGGGATACTTACGTTATTTGATTGACTTAAAATACACCAAGCTTTCATTTCCTCAGCAAAAATCAGATGAGTGATGGATCCTGAGAGGACCACTTCCAGAGCAGAACTCCCCTGATGTTCTTACTTCTCTTCATCTCCTTCTTCCTCCCGTAAGTATGCAGACCATCTTTATACACATCAGCATTAACTGGTTTGACAGCCCTGCCTTCTCAGCAACCTGCTAACCAGCATCAGTGAGAAAGGCTCAAAAATGATACTGCTAAAATCACACGCTCAAATATATTTCCTAAGAATTAACAACAATTACTGGAGAAATAGATGACTTTTCAGAGAGCTTGGCTCTGATGTATTCCCTGAAATGATCAATAACTTAAACTTTGATTGGTTTTTAAGCCACACTGAACTATATGTGAGCAGGTCCATAAAAGGAATTCAGATTCAATTCTCACACCACACAGACACCTCTTCCTTCCCCTTGCTTTTCCTTTTCTCCTCCTTTCTATCCACAGATAAAAAAACTGTGCGCATTTTAACACATTCCACTTGGTAACTAAAAATGTAATTATCCCCACCTCTGGCTTAAGACTTTAAATCCTGCACCTGCAACGATCTTACATAAAAGAAACTGAGGCAACTGCTACAGCAAAAAGTAGCACATACGGAAAGAAACAGATACTGAAAGAAATGACCATCAGAGAAAGCTGTGACACTTTCATACTGAAAAGCCCTACACAGTGCTTATAGCTGATAAATGATTGGTTTAAGAAGAAAAATCTCCTGTCAAACACACACACTTTCCTTGCAATCAGAACATGACTCCACCCACATCTTTTCCGTATTTTGAGTAAGCCCACATAAAAGAGCCATGAGCTTTCCCCACTCCAGTGGGTCTAAAGCGGAAACCAGCAGAAGTAATGGGCTTAGCAAGAATAATTGGCTCTTTGCATACAATAAAGCAGAAGCTGAAGGAGATCTTTTCAGTTTTCGCCTCAAGCTGGACGGTACCACTCAGCCAGCACTCTGAAATTTTTGTTTTGCAGTATAAGTCCAGAATTTACCCAGTGCCATAGCACTGTTTTTTTGTTATCAGACACTATTTGAACTAACACGCATTCTGAAAGAAAAATATCTTTACTATCAGGTTTTGAACAGATGCAAAACAAAAAAAAAAAACAACTGCATAAAAGCAAACATTCTTTTTACATATATTTTATTCAGTGTACTCAGAAACTGTCCCTTTTCCTTCATCTGTCAGCTGTGCAGACATTGATAGTTGAGAGCTCCTTGTGTACCGAGATGATCATTAACCTCAGGGATGGACACACGTGCACTACCCAGGATCCAGAACACACACAAGCTAGAGAACTCCGAATACATACTTCCTTGACTCAGAGGCTTGGGGGAAGACCTGACCAAATTTATCCATCAGAGGAGGTACAGACCATAGCTACATAGTTTCTGACTCAAAGAGCTTACAATCTAGCTGATCAATAATTTTTTATTTTTATTTTACTGTTAGACAAATTCAGGAGACAAGGAATGCCTGGTGTGCCTCGTGTTTCAGACTGATTAATGAGGGAACCACTTTGAAAGTCACACACCTGCAAATTAAAAATACGACAGAACATAAAGGAAAGAAAAACAATATCACAGCACTGCTGACTGCTAAACAACACAACTGAAGAGACAACCTTTCACCTGACAGCTAGCGTATCACTACTTTTACAGCCCAGCCAGCCTTGGCATCCACCTCTCCCATGGCGTCAAAGCTACCCTCCAGCTCAGCTTTGCCCATTTCTACCCTAATTGTTTTCCACAGCAAATTAAGGAGAAAGGTGATGATCTCCTCCACGCTCCGGGAAGGGCCTGCGAGAGAAGGAGCCCAGGAGGGTGCCGGCAGAATACATGAAGCACGAAACCCCACGGCTGCTGAGGGAGAAAAACTGCCTACACACGATTATGTGTGCGTGAGGGAA
>NW_010419300.1:0-14130 GCF_000710305.1 Buceros rhinoceros silvestris
TTAAGGAATTCGAGGAGTTATTACCTCAGGATCTCGACCCTTAACAGGATGATATCATGAGAATGCAGAGGAGCTCAGAAGACATAACCCAAGCCAGGGCCCTGGTTTTGTAATATTTATTTTCACAACAAAGATTCCACAGTCAGGAGCATATTTTTGAAGGCACCATGGGAAAAACTGTAATTGTGCTGCCCCAGTATTTTCTAAGGATATCAGAATGATGTTATGAAAATGCTTCTGATGACAGTGACCAATGCATAGCTTAAACTCTCAATTATATTTGAATGATGGTGGTAGTTGTGAGAGGTGTCAATGGACTGGAAGAAAACCAATGTCACTCCTATCTTGAAAAAGACAAGAAGGGTGCAAGGAACCACAGATTGGTCTGCTTCACCTCAATCCCTGGGAAGGTGATGGAGTAAATTATCTGGAAACAATTCCCATGGCAGACAAGAAGGTAGTCATGAGTATTCAGCATGGATTCATGAGGGGAAAGTCTTGTTTGACCAAACCTGTGATCGTCTACAATGAAATGACTGATCTGGTAGTTGAGGGAAGAGCAGTGGAGGTTGTCTAGCTGGACTTCAGAAAGGCCTTTGATACTGTCTCCCATAAGATCCTCATGGAGAAGCTGATGAAATATAGATGAGCTGACAGTGAGGTGAACTGAAAACTGGCTGAACAGCCGAACTCAAGAGAGTTGCAGTCGGTGATACAAAGTGTAGTTGGAGATCAGTGGTGGTGTACACCTGGGATCAGTGCTGACTCCGATTATCATTCAACATCCTAATTGATGATCTGTGTAATGGGGCAGAGTACACCCTCAGCAAGTTTGCAGATGACACAGAACTAGGAGGAATGGGTGATACACCAAGAGAGTTGTGCTGCCATCCAGAGGGACCTCAACAGGGTGGAGAAATGGACTGATGAGAACCTCCTGAAGTTCAACAATGGGGAAGTGCAAAGTCCTGACCTGAGGAATAACAGCCCCAGACACCAGTATATGCTGGATGTCCATCTGGAAAGCAGTTTAGCAGAAAAGAACCTGAGAATACTGGTGGACAACAAGTTGAATATGAGCCAGCAATGCCCTCTGTAGCAAAGATGGCAAATCGTATCCTGAGCTGCATTAAAGGAGTGTTGCCAGCAGGTTGAGGGAGGCAATGCTTCCCCTTTATGCAGCAGTAGTGAGGCCTCACCTGGAATACTCTGCCCAGTTCTGGGCTTCTCAGTACAGGAGAGACATGGACATACTGGAGGAAGACCAACAAAGGGCCACAAAGATGATAGAGGGACTAGAGCATCTCATGTATGATGAGAGGCTGAGAGAGCTGGAACTGTTCAATATGGAGGAAGGAAGGCTGAGGGAGGCCTCATCAATGTTTGAAGGGAGAGTGAAGATCACCAGCCAGCTTCTTTTCAGTGGTCCAGTGACAGGACAGTGCAAACTGAAATGTGCTCTGTCTGAACGTCAGGAAACACATTTTCACCATGAGAGTGACTGAGCACTGACTGGCACAAGTTTCCCAGAGAGGTTGTGGAATCTCCCACCTTGGAGATATTCCAAAGCCGTCTGGACATAGTGCTGGGCAACTGGATCTAGCTGATGCAGCTTGAGCATGGGTGTTGGACCAGATGACCTCCAGAGGTCCTTTCCAACCTCAGACATTCTGTGACCCTGTGAGATGTATGCCAATGTATACACTATACTAACTTTGGGTTAGTGATCAAAGGTGGGCCATAACATGTCCTGTTCAGTGAAGTGTAGACAGGCTTCTGTGCAAAACTAAGGAGTCCAAAGTGAATCAGGTCCTATTTATTTTTTTAAACTTAAAAATGTGAGCAACTTTTAATACCAAAGTGCTAAACAGCTAACCAAACCCAAGAGACTTTGCAGAAATGATCAAACACACCCATCAGCTGCAGACATTTTCCTGGAATCTCCCAATACTCACTGTGTTTTATGTCACAAAGCAATATGAAAAAACCAACAAACCTATGTTGTTTAAAGGTCCCATAGTTGCTGTTGACCACTGGAGCAAACCTTTGATATTACTTATGTCTACAAACACAGGTTACTGTATTATCTACTACTGTTCATCAGAAGTACTTTACTACAAACAGTGGGAGCACAAGAGCAGAAGATTTTGAGTAACTGTTTTTTGAGAAGTTGCTTCTTAATACAAACCATTTGCATCGTGAAGATATTCCACCACTTATCCTGTTCTTATACGCAGACATTTTCCAAGGGAGTAACCGCATCCCACAGCAGGTATTACATTTTAGTCAAGAACCTTGGCATCAACTCCTTTGCATTTTAATTTTCTAACATGTCCTGGTTTGAGTTAGAACAGTACTCATTCTGTTCAGTGATTTCACTTTCCAGCTGAGTCTCTTCTCACTAACGGCACTGTCTGAAGTTAATGGCATGTTTTTGCAGGCAGTGTCTGCTCCCAGCAGTGACAGCGCTTGATGTTTACAGTCACTGCCAGGGGTTGGGATGCAGAAAGGCTCTTGCTTGTACTTGCTCCTGTGCAGACCAAGGTCACTGCTAAACCCTGTGTGCCACGGTGGGGGTGCAGTAAGTGAGAGGCCACACTTGCAGGGAGGAGCAGACAGGACAGGTGACCCTACACTGACCAATGAGGTGTTCCATCCCACAGACATCATATTTGGTGTAAAGCTGAGGGATCACACGGAGTCAATCTTTCTCTTCTTCAGCGGCTGGCATCTGAGAAGGACTTTGTCTGTTCTGCCTTCAGTCTTAATCTGGGCATTTAGCCTGGGCATTCCCCAGTGCCTGCCCACAGCATCGGTGATGACAATGGTGTAATCGCTGTCGGGGAGCCCGAGTTCGATATTGATTTTATCTCTATATATTTCATTTTTAAATATATTTCATTTTATAGCTATTATTTTCATTAAAGCAAATCTAGTTTTCTTTTCCAATCTGTAGGTCTCTCTGCTTTATTCTCTCAGATGCAAACACATAGCTGCTGAAAATTCCATTCCCTCTCTCACTGGAACAAGACTGGATTACAACAGCTGAGTCTCTGGCCTACGGCCTTTGAATCCTTTTGCATTTAGTCCAGGAGAGGCTGGAAAACTGTACAGGTCCCTGAAAAAGCCCACTAGTTTCCATGAAGGAAATATTCAGCTCTATGTTGAGAATGATAAGATGTCTTCACCAGACACAAAACATTGTCAGCTAAATTTCTGTTCTGTCCTGAAGTCACCCAGGCAGACTTGCTGCTCATAATTCTGTCAAAGGTAAGCTTTTCCTTTTCTGCCAACACTGGCTTTAGATAAATTTTAAGATATATTTTGTGCAACTAGAGGGTGTGGTTTGGCCATTGTCTTCCTCAGCAAAACTGAGTAGATTATATAGGGCTTCCCAGCTAGGCATAAATACTCATTCTGAATTCATAGTATATTTTTTATGCTCAATGTTTCCTGTCAGTATTCTCTGAATGCATTTCAGGAATCATATTTAACTGCAGAAGAGAATTATCCCAGTGATAGTTAGCTGGCCAAGTTCTGTCCCTTTTCTTTTTTCTGCAGGCTGATGAGGATATTGTGGGTTTGCTTACAGAAAGCCAAAAAATGGCTTTCCTGCTACTTCTTAATTAGTTGTTAGAATAGCTAGTATGTGTTACTCCTTGAAGTGAAGTGGTGGGATTCAAAGCATATAATAAAATTCAAAGCTATATTTACAAATAAGTCATAAATACAGGAAGTGCAATGGAAGAGAAATGCAGGATGAATTTAGTTTTTTTTTCTTTGGTGCTAATTCTCTCTCATGCAGCATGATACATTTTTTATGTAAGAGCATAAAGGAAGTAAAATTAATGACTTTTTCTGTAACATAGAAGATAAGTGGTGGCCCACACAGTTTGTGATGCCCTACATGAATTCAGGCCTTCAGTGGCTTACAAGCGACTTAATGTGTCTTTGCCTGAAAGAAAAGATGAGAGATTTTCAAGTGCAGACTATGCTTCACAAGACAGATTTAGCAGTAATTAACATCCCAATTCATGCATTGTTTATAGTGGATTAAAGAACCTTGATATGCCAAGTTCTTGCCTGAGGAAAGGTTGAATTTGATAATGTTCTTGTCAATGCAGGAAGGAGCAATATTGTAACTTACATTCGCAGACATCTTTGTGTGTGAGCCATTCCATAGTGCTAGGTACTGGTAAACATACTGCTCGTAGATATCCTTACATTTATTTTTCTATAATTGTACACAGCACTTGCTTGGTGGAGTATCTGAAGACAAAGAAATTGATGTTCAAACCAAGAAAATATATGCTATCAAAATGGTTTGTGGTAGGCAGCACTGCAACATGAAATCCTACATGTTCAGATATTAACTAGTCAGCTGCTAGAGGTCTAACACAGTAATTGATAGTTTGTATATGCCACTTGATTACAAATGGCCATGGAAAACATACTGAGTATGAATCATTCTTAAAACATATTCTCACCAGATTTCACAGAGGTGGGTGATGTCACCACAGTAAATCAAAGTACTCTGGACAGTTCATTTAGAGAAATTTAGAGATATATGGTCTCCTAACTTTTTGTTTCTTCAAACCCTTTGAATTTAAGAACTTAGCTGAAATAGAGGTATTCCTCTGCTTATTTTTGGGTGACGTATGGTGGAGAGGAGGTAGAAAGTGCATTGGAGAGGGGAGTGAAAGACAGAAATTAAAAACATAGTGGAGCATGAAAAAGGAAAAAAGTATAAGTGGGTTTTACACTTCACAGACAGAAGACATCCTAGCAGTTTTATTCTCAGAAACAGAGAATGGACCCTTCATGCTTTTCAGAATTTCCAATTTATACTCAAGAATATTCACATCATTATGTTGTGTCCTTCTAAGATGTTTTGAGGATGATGCACATGTAAGATATTCAGTAAGTATATACCTTAAGAACATCTGTTGTTTGCTGTAACAACAAAATAAAGAAAATTAAGACTTAGTTCACACTGAACACATATTAGGGGGGTTTTATGATCAAGAAAGACCACCCTCAAACATCTTGAGAAGGCGAGGGCTTGCTTCCAATTTCTCCATCATAGCTGAGTTCCTGGAAATGGAATAGATAGATTCCACTTTGCTTAAGTCATGTGACCTCTGTTATAGCTCACTGAGCAATCCTGGATAATGTACAATTTATTGACTGTTTGGGGGCTCTTGGGGTCTTGAAGCCTGTTTAACAGGCATCTCAAAGCAGCAGCTCTCCCCTAATAATATTGCTGTAATACAGCTACAATACTGCAGAGTGCTATTGCTGTAATGGTGTATTATGGAAAACGTGGTGCAGGCCAGAAAATCACCAAGGGAACTCATAAAATGTTATTTAACCTTTTGTTAATTTAAAGGCTCTAATATTATCTAATTTATTTATTATGTGAGAAAAGGGGCTGAAGTCAATTACACAGTGGTCTGTGAGATGTGTGTATGAGATTCAACTCTGAAATAAATTATGGATGTCGAAAGGAAGAGATTTATGCTTTAAAACCTGAACCTTTAAAGGCTGACAAGGTATAACATAATTTGTATTAGTGACAGGTATTGCTGTTCAAATTTAAAAAAAAAAAAATAGAAAAAAAGAAAAAAAGACGAAGCCATGGTGTCTCCCACTGTAAAATCTATGTAGGAATTAGAGTCCAAGTCTTCGGGTTTTTTTGGTTACTAAATCCTAGAGGAGTCTATTGGAATTTTTGCATAGTTCACTACTTATTTTTAATTTTTTTAAAGGATTTTTAAACAACTCACTTCAACAAGTGTAGCATTTCATACATTGTAATGGGGTATAACACTAAGTACAAGCTGCATTAGTACGCGTGAACTATTTAAATCTATCGAAGTCGGTTGCACTGTGATACTCTACCAAAGCTGAGGATCAGATTTAGAGTGGCTGAAGAGAAAAGGTAATTCTTTGGGCAAAGGTGCTGCCAAGGGTTAGGGCTGGGCTGGCCACTAGACAAATGGCAGACGTTCTCTGTTACCCCTGCTTCCGCCCCAAAGGGGAAGAGAAAGGGAATAAAGGAGAGAGACTTATGGACTGGGAAATTAAAGTTAGAGAGTAATAATAATGAAATATACAATACCAATACCCAACCCCCCTGATGGCAACCATGTCACTGTCACCACTGATGCTGTGGGCAGGCACTGGGAAAGGCCCAGACTGGCTCAGCAGCAGATGGGAACCAGATGCAGGAGCTGGATTCTGGAACTGGATTCAGAAATGTAGGAATTAAGACCAAAGGCAAAATAGACAGAGTCCTCCTTGGATGCTGGCCACTGAAGAAGAGAGGACAAACATTGACCCTCATGATCCCTCAGTTTTATACCCTATGCTGGATGGAACACCTCATTGGTTAGTGCAGGGTCACCTGTCCTGTCTGCTCCTCCCCGCAGGTGCAGCCTCTCACTTACTGTGCCCCAGTGAGAGAGCCCCCATTACTGTGGCACACAGGATTTAGCAGTGACCTTAGTCTGCACAGCAGTCTAAGCAAGGGCCTTTCTGCATCTCAACCCCTGGCAGTGACTGTAAACATCAAGTGCTGTCACTGCTGGGAGCAGACACTGCCTGCAAAAACATGCCGTTAACTTCAGACAGTGCTGTGCCTTGAAAGAGACTGAACATAATTAGTTCTGTTCTAACTCAAACCAGGACAGGTGCAGAGATACCACAGCAAGTAGTCTTTTGTATGCGAAATTAAATATATCAGAAAGTGTTTGAGTGATGAGGAATTTCAGTACTTGGTCCATGACTGCCAGGAGTTATTAGCTGCTGCAGAGCATTAAAATGTGAAGCCCACTTCTTTCCCAGAGTATGATCTATGTATGATCTCGTAGCTCAGAGGGCTATATTTTCTGCTGGTCAAAGTATAGTAGCATGTTTATTTACAGTAAAATGAGTGAAATCAACAAAAGGTTTTTGTTTATTTGTTTTTTTGAGTGTTTCCTTGAGTACAGGGTGTTTGCTTTGGGTGTAATTCACCCATGAGCAAGTGAGTGTTTGAATTACACCCATCACAGATTACCTGACTGGATGATTGAAACTTTTTATGCCAAAGAAAAAATCATACATATTTACATCCTTGCTGTGAATGATATCCCACTTGCAGTAGCAATCAAAAGAAGAG
This sequence comes from Buceros rhinoceros silvestris, assembly GCF_000710305.1. Lineage (NCBI taxonomy): Eukaryota > Metazoa > Chordata > Aves > Bucerotiformes > Bucerotidae > Buceros > Buceros rhinoceros. The sequence goes on from NW_010419300.1 coordinate 7,163, forward strand.
TGAGCCAGAGGCACACAGAAGGGCAGTACTGTGTGTTATGTCTCAATAGCTTTCAATCACCTCTACTTTAAATTAATTAAATATAGCAATTTTTATGTGTCCTAGTTGTAATTACAACTTCAGATTAATTGCTCTTAGATGAATAAGACAAATGAGAGTATTTCCTAAACTCCGTCTTTTCAGCCAATGTTAAAAAGACTTGGAGTCTGAACCTGGGCTCTTCATAATACAAGTGATCTCCTTTGTATACACCCATATATGTACACTAAGAAAATAGGAGTTTCTAACTGCAGAGACTTAAGTAAGGACAAGATCAGTCCTGTCTATTGTGAACAGAAAGTGTCCCTTTATCTTTGCTAAAAAAACCCCCACATCCTATCTTGGGATACTTCTTCCATTTTTAATATTCTATGTCAGTATCTTCCTGAGCAATTCCAATTACATTGTTAGGTGACACTGCTTGACTACAACTGAAGGTTGTGCCAGAAAGGCTGCAATTGCAATATGTGGGATCAGGGTAAGAGGTTCTCTGCTCAGGTAGCAGGAAGATGTTCCAAAATCAGGCGTTGAATGACCAAGTGAAAACTGAGGCAGGAGATAATGCTGAATTATGTGAATGGTGATAAATGAGGAGGTATATATGCATGGTATGCATATATACGCATTTTTTTAAGCCAGATATTGTACAAGCAGGTGGTAGAACCGCAGACAAAATCCTCAAAGAGAGCTTTTCAGAATATTGACTTTGTTTTGAAATCCAAGGGCTGTATATTTGTCACTGGATGGATTTGAAGCCTCATTTCTTCCTTGCTATCAATGTAACAAAGTAAATCTAACCTTTTAATCTTGTGTCTAAGTGCAAGCTATATGATGCATTCTGATCTTCATCCTTTGTCCCCCAGTCACCTGGAGTGGGAGGTGTGATGGCATGCAACGCGTCTTCCTCCCTCCTTACATTTCTGGATTTCCTTCCAGGAGAAACTGTGATGAAGACTAGGAAAACCCAGTGTGCTGGACGCATTCTAGCATGTGGTCTTCACTTGTAGCCTCAAAGCTGGGAACTGCAAAGCACTTCCAGCTTCCACAGTTTAGATGAAGCCTTTGTTTATCAAATTGAAAGGTCCCTGTGCACATAGCACTTGTACACAGGCGGCTGTGTTTCACTAAACATAGAAATAGTTTCCCCCCTTTGCCTGGGAGCCATTGCCCTTAGCAACCAGTGTAATTAACTGGGAATTAATTAATACATTATATTTGACCTCATACGTTGGCAATTAATAAAGAAACAGAATCAGACACCTCTGGCATGCCTAGTTAGAGGGTGTGGAATTCAAAACAGGACTGCTCTCTTTATGTGTGCTTCCGTAAGGATGCTCCCTGCAGGCCCTTGGGATTCATCACATGAGCGATTTCCCCTGCACAAAATGAATACGGCTAGTTAGGGCATGACTTTATCCCACATCCCCTTCCATTTCAAAGCTAGTACTGAGGCTAGAGTGAAGAAAGCCTTCATTTCCTCGGTTCATTGGAAAACACTCTGCCTGCTTGTGTTGTCTGTAGGCAGAATTCTGCTGTCCCTGGGGTACAGCGCTCTTTCTGAACCTGTCTGCAGTTACCATACAGACCTGTAAGTTGCTGATGATTAGAGCCCTACATCTAGAAAGTATGTTCACTGATACAGTTTTATACCTTGCAAAATTAGTGGCTGCACAGGTGCCTCTCTGCTTCTCTCTTTTCATACCCTGAAAATATCTGTCTCTGTATATTGAAAATGGTAGATACCAAATCTTTCTTGGCTCAGCTCTTTCATCTTTCCAGAGGAAAAGCAACCACAAAATTACACACAGTCATAAATTAACTTGACAGCTGACATACTGGAACTGCCATGCCTTCCTGAGCTGTTTAAATTTTTCACGAGTTCTGAGTCCCTGCGAGCAGAGGCCAGAAGGGAACAAGCCCCTATAGAAACTGCTTCTTTATTTTTCAGGCTTACTGGCAACACACTCCATGAGGTGATAGTTATAAACTGCTCTTTCTCAGTGGAGTCATTATGCTAAAGAATCCCTCTGTGCTCTCTCTCATATAAACATATACTTAGTAAGACAGTTGAGATCACTGCTGGATCATTCATCATGTTCAGAAAAAAAACCACTGGATATACAGGCTTGAAGACTGTTGAAGTTTACAGCTGAAAATAAGAGGGATATTTCTCTACCCCTCTCCTGCTCAACCTTCTATCCCCTGGCATCTAAAGTGTGAAAAGAGGACCATTGATTACTTCCACAAATACGAAGTGTAATCTTTAGGGTCTGCCGAAGAAGTGCAAGGAAATGCTGGACAGTTATCATCTTGTCCAGCTTGGGTTGCCTACAGTCTGATCCTACCCTGCTCTAAACACCTGTCTCCTTTTCATATCATTGCCACCTGGAAACAGAACATAGTCTCAGAATTATCAAAGTTACAGTACACATCCTCAGTTCCCACTCCCCTTGATATGCACTATCAGTTCCCACTTTCCTGTGCTTCGTCATGTGTATCTTGATATTCTTCCTTTTAGAAGCTTTTAACTTGGATCTTATTTGGATAATTTGTTTCTGAAAGGCTGAATAGATGTAGAGTGCAGTATGTTATCTCTAGCTCTGATTCTAGAGGACGTGCAGGTGGGCTGAGTTATATTTTGCTGACTTTGGATATTGCAGTTCTCTCCTCAGTCATGATATTACAGCTGTCTTACTGGAGAACCATTGGGAGAGACATGCACTGAAGAACGCACAAATGTCCATAGACAAACCCCTTAGTATTTTTGTGAATGGAATATTTACCCCAAATTTACCCAGCTGTAAACAGGCCCCTGTGCAACTGTCCTACTGCAGTTTCTAATTTTCAGAAGGCTGTGCCACTATTTGCACTGATGGTGCTTAACTCAGCATGGTACCAGGGGTTAGATGCACCATTGCAGGTTTACTGAAGGTTGAAATCAGGACAAGCCCTTGGGGGCTGAAAATACCTCAGTGTTTGCACCAGGAAACTACTCTCTGGAGAATGCATGGCTCCGTTTTAGACCGTGGAGCTACGCTGATTCTGTGCTTTGCAAAACACCAGTTCAGTATCCCATTTGGATTCACAGAAGTTGCTCACAGGCTGATGATGTGGTTGTTCATCTGTGCTTGCCTGTGTACAGGGATAAGCCTATTGCTCTCTCTTATATAATAAACAATAATTATTCCTTTTTCACACACAGCAGAGTGGTCAGATCTGTTTTCTTCCCAGGATCATATATATGCTTTGAAATAAAGGGGGGTTCCCCTAAATATCTAAAAATCTTGTTCAAAACCTGTAAGTCTCTGCAGTTTATACCATAAAGCACTTCTGACTTTTTAGATGAGCCTGATTTTTTACACAGTCATTGAGAAAGAGAGATAGCCATTGCTTGGTGTGAAGGCGCTGAGTCAACAGACTCAATAAACAAAGGGGGGAGGGAACTGCATGTATTCTAATTTTACTAGAAAGTTGTGATTGTCTGACATTTTTAGATAGCTTCTTGACAGGTAATCCTTTCATTTAGCCAAAAGGTAAATTGTAATGTTAAAAAATAAGGCGATGTCAGTTAAGTTATCCTCGAGAAACTATCCCATAAGAAATTTCTGCTACTTGTTTTTCAGTCTGCCTTTGTTCCTGTGTTAACCTCTGATGAAAATTAATGGGAATGGCAAAACTTACTGCTTTGATTTCTATTTTGAAAGTCTCCTGCTGCACCTTAATTCTAAGGAGTGGTAAAAATAATAATTTTAAATAATGCTGAACCTTGTATGTGAAGATCAGACATTGATTTTTAGAATAAACCTCAGTGTTTAAATAAGAATAAACCTTGTGAAGAAAAGTTGGAATTCTGTAGTCTATATCTGTTGAAATCTATAGCAGATATTTCTTTGAATATCAGTGCTGCCTCAAGCCCAGACCAGGCATGTCTGAGGAAATGGGCAAAGCTGCTCCTGTTACCTCATAGTAGCAAATTTTGGGAATCATCATACAACAGCACAAGAGAAGCAAAAACAAAAAAAAAAGAGATAGAGAGATAGATAGACAGACATGTCTGCAATTAGAGTGATTGTTAAGAAAGTAACAGCATATTTCTTTGCTTCCTGAGTGGTGCATAATCTGCTTAATAATTTTCACAACGTGAGCTGTAGCATTGAGAACATGGCTTGAAACCCATTGTAATGCCATTATGACTTCATTTAACCAGCCGTGACTTGTATTGCTTGCTTCATACCAATAAAATCTTTAAATCATAATGATCTAAAAAGAATTTTCCATTTCAGTCACTAATGCTCTTAACTTGCCTGTGAGCTTACTTTCAGATTGCAGCTCCCCCCACCTTCAGCTGACTCTGAGAATGGCATCAGCCTCACCAACAGACACCAACTGTTCATGCATCCCAAGTAACTGAAACTGAGGGAGCACATCTGTTATGAGTTTTCAGAGCTGTATCCTCAATATTGCAGGAAGCTGAGGCAACCAGTAGACAACCGGAAAAGCTTCTCAGTAGTTCTGTGATTTTAGCACATGCAAGCGAAGGACATGATCCCATAAACTCATGGGAGTAGCTGTTGAGTGTGCAGCATTCACAGTGCACCAATAATCTTTCATCCTGGCATAGTGCCAAAATTGCTTCCAGATTGGGGAATTAGGTCCAAAATGTAAAGAATCACACCAACATCATCCATTAATAAGTTGTGACAGGGAGAACTCAGTGCAATGCTTTTCAGTATAGTTTGTGAAACAAAGAACAAACACATTAAATTTTGAATGTGTTTCTTTTTATGTATGATATTTAGAATATATAATATTCTGTTTATTTTCTAATATGACCAACATGGCTATTGGTATTTAATGTAGCCTTCCCTTGATAGAGCACTGCTTCTCGGAGTCGGAGCAATGTATCAGGAAGGTTGCAAGCAGGATCTGAAATGTTTTTGTTTGGAACTTAAGTGACGCCTGAAGTAAAACTGCACAGTGTTAAAGCAAAGATAATTGGCTCCTCCTGGCTTTGCCCAGTAAAAGAAATTGAAATTCAATTGACTTTCAGTGGGAATAGTTGTGGAGCAGCAATTGTCATTGCTGTGACATTGTGTATTTCTGTATCAGGCAGTTCTTAGAAGCCAAGAGAAAATGTTGGCGTAAATTAGAATATGATCTAAGAATGCATTTGGTGGAGGGAGGACAGCACATGTGATGAATATCATACGCTCAGTAGTAGGCTTATGCTGCTTGGTGTTGTGCAGGCTGTGCATGTGTAGCACAAAGGAGACAGGAGTGTACTGCTCTGCCAGATCCTTGGATGATAGTTTCTTTTTGCAGCACAATAGCAGTATCTCCAGCACTAAATCAGAGGGTGAGGCGTTTATTATACTAGGAGATGGATATTTAAAAGGTATTTGAAGATTTTTGGGGTACATGTTCTGGGCTGATTTTAAATGACAGAGAGCTCGTTAGCCCAAGGCAGATTGCACAACAATCTCCTTATTCAAACTATTCCAGCTGTTAGCTATCCTCATTGTTAGAAAGATTTTCGCTGTCTCTGATATAAATACTTGCAACATAAGCCCATTTCATTCCCAGAAGACCCAATGAAGAAGTTATTCACTTACTCCATGAAGAATATTCTTCAAATATTTTTTTTTACTATTTAAAGCTTTTTTTGTCCTTTCAGTCTTTTGTAGGCTAAAAATCCTAGTGAGTTAAATATTTCCCCATTTCTTAGATCCATTCATTTCTCCAATTGATCATCAGTAGTTTCCTTGACTCAGACTACCCTAAACTGGACAGGGCCCAGATTTGGTATTAGCAATACAGACCAGAGTGAGAGTACTTGGGTATTCATTTGTCTTCCTGATAATACTCCTGTTTACACTGCACTCTCTGATGAAGATGTTTTGCATAGAAATTATAACTGCTTCATGAAGTTGTTTTCTGCCAAGTCTTTTTCCTCAGATCCAGTTCTCCACTCCATTGTGTTCCACCCTCCTTCCAGGCATATTATACCTCTCTACAGCTTTACAAATTTTGCACATTTCCATGTTGAATTAAACAGTATTTCTCAAAGTGTTTCTCCAATTTCTAAATGCAACTTTGTCTTCCAGTATGTGTGAATACACACCACCCTGACAAATTTCATGTCTGGCTTTTCATGATGAATATTTATACTGATAAAGCGGTATAATATTTAGCATGGCATGAATGGCAGCAGCACTCAGTTTAATGAGTCCTTGCAGTGCTGTTGTGAACAACATGATGTGGTTTCTATGTGGTTTCCAGCAAGGACAGCTTCATTGTAGTTTCATAAGGCGATGTTTCCCTAGTTCCCTTGGACGCATCTTATAATGCCAAAAGCTGTACTAAAGCTAAGATATATGACGTATTCAGACACTTTTCTATCCGCAAGGCTTGTTACCTTATCACAGGAAGAAATTAATTAGTTCAATGCTACATGTTCTTTATAAATTTGTTCCTGCCACTTATCTTATTTCATTGTTTTATAGATGCTTTATTATTTCTTTCAGTATTTGTTGACAGTGAAAGTTAGGCAGTTCATCTATAGCTTCCTGACTCCTCCTCCTGTTATTTTAAGGACAGAAAATACAACTGTGATTCTCCAGTCTGCTGGATGCTCTGCTGCCTCCACAACAAAGGACAGGAAACTGCCTTTAACTCCTGGCAGTTCTCTATAGTTGAACTCTTCCCCACTACTCAAGGACTGTTTTAGTCTGAGAGCTTCTATCTCCTTCCTGTCACAGTGTGCAGATATTTTATTGAAGATGAAAGTTGAAAAGATAGATACCAAACACCCAGGCTTTCAGTGTTGTGTTGGTAACCCACTACTCAGCAAGAAGCAGGCAAAATCTTTGGTCTTCTTAGTATTAATGGACTTGCAAAATTTGGGGGGGGGGGGGGGGTGTTTTTTTTTT
>NW_010419300.1:14185-43340 GCF_000710305.1 Buceros rhinoceros silvestris
GACTTGAGTTGCAGGGGTGGTGGGGGGGGGGGGCTTGTTTTATTTTGTTTTTCTCACCACTTATATTCCTCCAGGAGCTCTGTGCCCTATATGCTATCCTAGCTAATGGTATATGGTAGATTTATTTTTCTGAACTGCCGGGAAAATGGCTTCTGAGAGTAGCAGCACATGTATCTTCACCCTAGGAATATCCTCTGGCTGTTAAATACCAAATGGCTTAATTCAAATACGGTAATATACTCACAGTGTAAGATGTAATGCACTTAATTTTGTTTTCCCTGTGGTGACAAGCGAAATCCTTTGTCACTGCATACTACCAGCACCTCTTTTTCTATAGCCAGGGACTACACATATTTGCTTATATGTCTCCAAGAAATTTTGCCTGAGCTGACATTTCTTTCTGGTATCTGGCAATACAACCTTTCCTACTCATTAAAGCTAGGACTACTGGAATCAGCTTTGGATGAACTTCACAGTGGCCTCCTCCTTCTGCAGTGTGCTTTATCCCAGTTTTGTGGTACAGCTGCCCTAACTAGACAGTTAAATTCATCACAGCAACAGAAAATATTTGCATATTCCTGTGACACGTGCAAAGACTGTGAAGGTACGAAGAACAATAGTTGAGGCATCAGCATCATTAATGAAGGCAGCTGTTTTTTCCTAGTCACTCAACTTTTGCTGCATTGTCTCTGTGGATAGTAGGGAGAAAAGTCCTCTTTCTGCTCAAATTGTAAAGAAGAGTGCATTACACAAAAGGTAGAGTCTTCATGTGTTCACCTCTCCCCAAACTGGGAAATGTTTCTCTCAAACTTGACAAGATAATGAAGTATCACAGAGCTTTTTTACTTGACTCCGTGTAAAAAAAAAAAAAAATTCAATTGAAGCTTTTAGGAACATTTTTCAGCCATTTTTCACATTTTTCCTATACTTCACATAGGAATTCCCTGAGTGGATGGATCAGGTAAGCTGTTCAGTTAGTGTATCTTGCTTCCACCCTTGGGAAGTAAGGTTTACAAAACCTTTCTTAGGCATAGCTTCACTACAAAGAAAAATTTTTCTTCTCTGGAACATGGTGCTTAAGCCTGGAAGCAGACGATGCCTTCGGGAACCCTTTTTTAATACTCTTTACTACTACAGCTCTTCAGCATTTGCATTACTTACATTTGTGTTACTGTGGCAGCAAGCTCGAGAGCTGGAGTGGAACGAATCACCCGAACGCCAACGTGGTGTGCAGTGAGACCCGTTTATTGTTTACAATGCTTCTCTATTTATAGACAGTGGATTCTTGCTCACGTGACTGGTTACATAGTGATTGGATGTGTTCCTTGTCACACAGACAGTATGCATCTCCTGAGGCACTATGATTGGATACAGGAGTTAGTTCACGCGCAGTTTCTGATTGGTTAGTGTTAATCAAACAGAGGCTAGTTAGAGATACATTTTCCCACACAATATGCTGCAGCTGGGTTTCGGCTGCTAAGTTTCCCAGAGAGAGTAGCCTATTTTTCACAGTTCTAATTTCTGCTAGAATGATAGCAACAGTTACAAACTTACAAGCTGTTGATTTCATTAATGTCTTTTGGCAAACATCATTGTGGAAAAAGAAGCAGAATAGCGCTTAGGCCTTGCAGTTTCTTCAGTGGTTTAGCTTCGTGGTTTTGTTATTCCTCCTAGAGCACTGTAAGTCATCGAGATGGATATATTTACTATTTATAAGGAGGCTAAGTGTGAAATTTGAAGCACATTTTTGGTGATTTTTCTTTTCCCCACCCTTGAACTGATGAACAGTCTCACAATATGAACTATTTTATTTGCACAGTTTTCTGTCTTGTGTTTCTCTATAGCTCAGGGTAAACCTTCAATCAGCATGTTATTTGGAATGAGCTTGAAGCATTTATTCTATATTTTACACTGAGCTTGAGCTCCTGTCTGCTGCTGACGAATGGCTTGTTAACATATTGTTTCTGAAGCACAGTTTGCATTTCTGTGAACCAGGGATTAAGCACTGTTGTGTAGATTAGGAATAATTTATGTCTAATTAATAATAGATGGATTTTTTTTGTCTCTCCTGCTTCAGATTTTGTTTTGCATAGAACAGCAGAGTACTCCCCCGTGATGACAAAGAAGAGTATTTCTCAAGTGCAAATAACAGGGAAACATTTAAATTGGAAGCAATTTTTGTTTTAACCCCTTGCTTGCAGACAAGTAAGGTGGTTTTGACCAAGCAATGCACTCGCTTTTGGAGACTTGAACATAGTTGGATGTTATGTTTTGTTCATCTAACTGGATATGCTTCCAAGCCTATGCAAAGCAGTTTAGCTTAATGAAAGTACATTGGTGTAGTAAACATTTAGCTATATATTATTTCTAGTGATAGAATTTTTATTTAATCATATTAATAATGATCTGTACTGAAATGTAGCCTGTAAGAACCATGTAATATACATTTTAATTAGAAAGTCTTATCCTTACAAACAGTGTTTTACCCTTATCTTTAAAAATACATACATAAAGACAGAACTGCACAATAATAGGACTGTTAGTTGGTTTTGGTTTCTAAGCATTCAACTATGCCATTCTTCATTGCTTGACTGCTCTGTAGCTTTAGGCAGAAATAAGCCTTTTTGTTGTGGATAGTTTATTTAGGTTGGTGATATTTATCGGGTGGACCGACAGAGTGCTTTGCTTTTCAATCATTTTAATGGTAACCTTGCAATCATGTAGAAACCCAAACCAAATAATATGCATTGGATGACATAGATCTTCTTTGTAATATATGTTCTTTCTCCTCTTCGTTAAGGAAGAAATGGATTATGAAGTGAGTTAATGAAGAAAACCTTCCTGCAGTCAGTCTGTTTTGCTGAAAAGAACCACTGTTTAAATGAGGTGCTAAACCTAGGTCACTTCTGCACATCAGTGGCATTTGTGTAGAAAATCCCTCTGTCCTCATAAACCCGTAAAAGTCCCTTCTAGTATCCAGACTGTGCAATTTGTTTATGAGTATCGTGAGCAAAATCTAATACCTGCTTAACTCCAAAAATAATCCTTTTGGCTTGAGCAGCCAAGGAACTGTCACTACTCAGGGTTTTATGATTGCTGCACAATTCAAAGGCAGTGAGAGTTGCGCATATAAAGCCCAAGCAGTTCAGTCTTTCTCAGTTGCTCTACTTAGCACTACAGTAACAAACCAAGTGTCTCTTGCGCAAAAAAGCATCCATGTGTGATGCTGCTGAAGGAGGGAATGCCATGAGAAAGGAAAATGTGTGTGTATGCTGTTTCTGTCTCCTCTATAAATCTGAGCTGAATCAGGAACACGGGGGACTGAAATGAGGACGTTTTCTATCCTTAGACAAGACAACTGCAGCAGCTCCGTATGTAGGATTGTACCAGCCAAACTGTAAGACCAAGGTGTCTTTTAGAGTCCTGGTGTGTTTGTGCCTCCTTCTTTGCAGAGATTAGTCTGTCTGGGGAGACAAATTCCTCTTTAGTGTGGTCTGGAAATAGCCCTTAGGCAAAAGCTCTGCAGAAGAACTTAACATTAAGAATTTGACGTGCTTTGGGGGCCATCTTACAGGATAATAATCCTCTGCTGAGTTCTATGTGACAGCACTAAACATCTTATAGAAATGTTTATTATGCAATGAATTCCTGCACATTTCCTGCACATTTATTATGCAATGAATTCCTGCACATTTCCAGCTTCTGCTGCCTACATTCTCTTTTTTCCACCTGTATTCCTGTCAAATTTACATGGACAAAGAGACATATTTTCTGATATAATTATAACAAGTCATCACTATTTTGCTGTGTTGCAGTGGCTCTTATGTGGGCAGCTGACTTAATTCTGTGGCTGTAGTACGCAAGTGCTGTGTAAGTTTGAGAACATAGGCTGATTTTCTGCCATCATGAGGAGGAGCTGCCTGTTACATTATAGATGCTTTTCAGTGTATTATCTGCTCAAAGACCTACCCATGAAATACTGGATTGTAAGAATTATCAACTCTTATGAGTGGCTTCTCGTGTCTAGCATGAAAGGCTTTATTTTACAGATAAGCAGTGGCATTTGCTCTAAGGATCGAGCAACTTTTCACAGGACAAATAGAAATCCAGGACTATACATGACACACATCTCTAAAATCAAATTTGTCATTAAGGAAAATATTTGACCCTAAAATATATGGCCCAAACACATACACGTTTTCTATTAGAGGACTTTTTGTTGTATTGAAGTTAACCGTAGGTTCTAAGCTATGTTTCTATCCTTCAAAGACAGGCTACTGACTACTCCTACAGCTATGATCTGTAAGTGTGGCTGATGGAGAAATAGGTTTTACTGCAAATTGCTGAACAAGAGCCGTAGATGCTATTGTGCAAGGCTAAAATCCTGCTTTTGGAAGGCATTAATGTTAGATGATAGCACTGGGATGCATGATTTAAGTGCAATTCCTCTTGTGACTCGCCATCTTTGTTTAGTGTGGACTAGTGCTTTGGGTTTCATTAGGGTATGAAACATTTGCTCTTGGAGTGGAGTGCTTCAGTCAATAGGGAAAAATATAGATTTTCCTTATTTTCTAGCACATTCTGTCTACCTCTTTTCTGTTCAAAAATATGAAATCTGTGTAATATTCTACATAGAATGAACAAGATTTATTAATGCTTTAAATCAGAACAAAATGAAAATACACTTTTTTTTTACTTAAATAGCATCTAAGTAGCTATAAAATGTGTTGATTGAGTATAATGCGTATCTCTTTCAACGCTGCTGAGCTTCAGACAGTAGAATTATTTTTAAATGCATATAAATTGCTATCTTATCTCATCTTCAGAGCTCCCTTAGGAAGGTGAATTTTAATGTTCTTTTTTCCCCTCCCTCACCTGATAGGTTTGGTTCTGGTAAAAGCTAGTAGACTGAAACATCATAATTTAAAAAAAAAAAAAATAATTGAAAGTCCTCTCTTGTCTCCATAGTTTGTATCAACAGTTTTCATATCAGCTATTTTCCAGATTTGCTTGTGTGGAACAACTTGTGGGTGTGACACATAATTTGTTAGCTCCACCTCATCAGTTCCACTTTGCTGAAGCTCTTCCAGAAACTGCCAGCAAGTGCTGCTCCATGGTTCTGCATGGTTTTGTCCTGGGAGCGTACCTGCAGGTGCAAATCTCACTGTGTCTGCCTTCGTGAAGTGCCTGGGAGGCAAAGAAGTCTTATTCCTGCTCTTCAGCTGGAGGTGATGAAAAGCACAAAGGGGAAATAGTTTGTCCAAGATTGCATGAAACAGTTGTCATCTACAGAGTGGGCCCCTTAAATTATGAGGTCCCAGGTTTGTTTCTTCTTATCCTTGTCCCCTGCATACAATAAATCCAGGAGTTGGATAGTAGCCATCACTTTTTACTCTGGAATTCTAGCTATTACTTTCTTTTTCATATTCAGGCTGATTTCCAGGGAATGCAGGTTCCTTATACCTCTGAGCATGGACAGAATTGTTACAGTGGCACAGCTGCAAAGAGAGAAAGGACGCCACGAATTTCATACAATCATAGCTACTTGGCAGGGGAATTAAGAAGGAAATTTCCATATGTTGATTGGATCTGCATTCCAGTGGCACGAGTGCTTTTTTTTTTTTAAATCTATTTTATTTTTCTTTTTCCCATATGTCTCTTGCTTGAGATACCAAGATGGTCTTTTTCAGTATCAGTGTATGTCTAGCTCTGCTGCTATGCAGTTGAATGTGAATACTTACTCCTCGCAGTTACACCCAACGCTTCTCCAAGATGGAGAAGAAACTCAAAAGCAATAGACTGAATTACCAAATTAGACCAGAAATCTTCCCACAAAAAATGCTGACACTTGCTGCACCTCTTTTATTATATATTTTACTGCACTGTGTATCATATGCAGAGAACTGTTGGCTCTCTAAGTGTGGGACCAGTAGCAGGACTCATCTAAGGACAACAGTGAAACAGTTGTGTGCCTGAAATTCCTATTAAAGAGAGGATAGATTAGTTTGTATGCTTTGCAACTCTTTATTTAGACCCGTGGGAAAAGCAGATTGTGTGCTAACTCCTATAAAGGTTTCAGTGTGGATTTCTTTATTTATAATGGTTTATGCTTAAGGACAGCATTTTACAGCTAATAAAGTCACCCATAAATGGAACAGTATATGAAATTCCAGAAAAATTAACCCAATTTTTAACCTTGAGCTAGGCATTAATAGAAATTTGGAGTGAATTTTTATTTTAGCTAGGTCACTTAATTCACGCTGCTCTTATGTATGATTCAGATGGGAACACAGCAATTGCCTGGCATTTAAAGATGTATAGAAAATGTATTAATCTTGGCTAAAGAATGGGTGATTTTTACTTTCCTGGCAGGTAATCTCCTGCTGTAGTTTTCCAGCAAGAATAACTCATGATCACAATCCTTAAATTTCTTTGTTCTCCAAAATAACTCTTCAAACCCTCACTCTCTCATAGCGCACAGCTGTGTTTACTGTTACAGACTAGAAAACATTTCCAACTCCCTATTACACATTTTTTTTAAAACTCTAACTTCTTTCCCGAATCCCTTTCTTACCCTACCCCATTTCTGTGTTTAATTTCATTTTTTAAATCTATATCAAGCTCCCCAGCCTTCTCAGAGGAGAGATTGTCAGTCTTTTATGTTATACTGCTCCTAGTGCAGTAGATCACAACTACTTTTTCCATGCTGCTGTGATATTTATACTAAGGTTATTATGCTAATAAGCAGATTAAAGCTTTCTCTGTGATGCTGGGGGACTAGCAATATTGAGACTTTTAACACTGATTGCAGGCCAGCCTTTCTCTGTTCAGGTGGAGTCAGACATTCTGTAAGATATTTTAACATCCAAAATATTTAATTTATTTTTTTCCCCATTAGCTTTCTGAATATGTACTCAATACTGTGCAAGTGTTAACCCAGATAGCTCAAAAAGATAATCCAACTACCAAACAATTAGGGAATTTTTAGATTCATCAACGTGCATGTGATGTATGTATTTTAATGCTAAAAATGATGAGTTGTGCTTTGCACTGTGATAACTTTCCTTAATAAAAGTGAAGCTGAAATTACTTTGTTCACTCATGAACCACATGAGTTATGTGATTCAAAATGTGAGGGGAAAAAAATAAAGGCTTTTAAAGAACACGTGCTAGAAAAATAAAAGAAAAAAGGTTTAACTATTTTTTATATTCTCTTTTACAAACACATAAACGTTATGAAAATTAGGATACATGATATGGACTCATACATGGGCCAGAGTACTGACAAATTGCTCTTACTTGTTGCTGATGATTTTCATAGAAAATGCGTAACTTAGAAAAGAATGAATGTCTCTGTAAAAACAAAACAGTGTTACTTTCCATTTACAGAATAGCGCAAATAACCTGGAAGCTTTTCCTTCTCTAAGTGTTTCTAAATAGCTGAATTTATCTTGGCCGTGTACTGTGTAAGATCTTCACTCTTCACTTTGCTATCCGCATGGCTTCTTTGACAAAGAACTGAGTCCTTTTACTTCTTTAGTCTCCACCTGAGTTAGGTATGGCAATTTGTTACCATTTAGGTTTTTAGCAGAATGTAGAATAACAAAACATATGCCAAGCATCTTAGAGCTGAGTTCGATACTTCAGTTTCATGCTGATTACTCTGTATCTCATTGTATTGAAATCTATGGGGCTACTCTTGATTGTACACCTGCGAAACCTGCAACTGTACCAGTTTAAATGATAAAATTTACCACATACAAGTAATAAAATTTAGTTATTGGAGATTTAATTGTGACATGACTGTGTGAAATTTGCATCAGTGTGGATCGGCCTGCTGAATCAGGCAGTTTTGGGATATCTGTCAGCAACCTTGATTTTCAGTTAGTCACTTAGTATAAAGCCCTGAAGTACTAGGCTGAGGTGCGCTTGTGGCTGGAAGTGTTAAAGACCTCTAGAGATAACTGTAGCGCTGTAGTGTTGTCTAATGTGGAAAAGGTATGTTTAAATTCATTTCAGACATAGCAGCAGGATCTGTTATGTCTTCTTACGTGTTTGGCTCCTAATCCCAGCTAAATGGCAATACTGAATTGAAAAGGTGACAGCATCTATACCTGCAGTGAGACCTATGAAATATTTTTTCTCTTTTTCCCAAACCACCTGTGCATTATGCAGTGTGTTGTCTTCCTTCTCCTGATAGCCACTCCATTACATCTTAAAACGTTAAAGAACAAAAGTATTCTGTATCAGAAAATTGAGAACCTTTGTTTTCCTCTCAGTCTAAAAAGGGCTCTGCTTCCCTAGCCACAAAAAGTTGTTAGACATTGTAGGATGTGGTCTAGAGAGAAAGCTGAGAAAAGTCTCAGCTCTGTGCTGCGCAAATAGCATGTTTTCCAAGTAATTTTAAATTTTCAGTGATTTGTGAAGAGAATTTTATTGTAAAGATAATATTGATTAACATAAATACTAAACTATTTAGAAGGCTGGCATAACGCCAGCTTTCAATCAATCAAATGTAAGCTGATTTTGGCCTTTACAATTTTTAATATTCTGCTGTAAAAGAGTCTAGACATAGTGTCCTATTTCTGTTCTTACTAGAAAAATAATTAACGGGGGCTAGATCCGTCCTTTGAACTTTAAATGAAATGAATACTGCCCATGATTTTTTGTGATGTCCATTGCGCTGGAGCATAAGTTTTCTATGAATTCTTTAAAGGAAGTCAATTCAAGTTCAAATGCATCTGTTAAAAGGCAAGCCTTCATCTCGAATGCGCTTTCATGGCAAAGAAAAACCCATTCTCAGGGTAGTTCACCTTTCCACATGCGCCACAGAATTTTTGTAAGTGTAAGTCTACGTGGACTACATGAAGGTGAGAGATCAAGCCAACTACAAAGAGGTCTGTAGAAGAAGTGCTGCGCTGAGTGTCATGTTTCATCCTGTCTTCAAGGAACTTGTAAGAGCAGCTAGACAAGAAGACATTTAGGTCTATATTTATTGAAACTTCAGTACTAGTCTTATTACACAGTGGAATTTGCTTTCATGCTATGGATTTTCGTGAGGTCGTAGACTATCAAAAGAAGAGTTTCTGTTTGAGGTGATGGGAGTTTGGATAGTCCCCAGAGCAGCTGTAAAAAGTACAGATTGAAGGAGCTCATCTCTGGTGTTCTGGAGCTGTATTCCACTGCTCTTGCATGTAAACTACTTTGAGGGAGCACGGGCATATGTTGAGGATACAGTTACAACATTTCCAGGCCTGATGGTACCCTTAATCACTAACAGTTCAGCAAAGGTGCAGAACTGATTTGTCAGCTTAAAATCGTATATATCTGATGCGGACTTCTGTGCTCTGTTTTCTTGGCTAATTGTTTATAAATCTGCTCTTGGCAATGCACGGGGCAAAAGAGATCAGCTACATCTTAAATAGTTATTATACGCCTGTGACAGCAGCAAAAGAATTTGAAGCTACATACAGAAATGACAGCACACAGATGTTGTAAACCTTTTTGCCAAATCAACCACAAAATACATTTAACCATGTTTTTCACTGGTATGTAGAGTTGTTGAAAAGTCACAGGTTTGGAGAGCTGTGTGCTCAAAAGTTTGACTGTCATCTGGTGTGTAATTTCTTGTACATTTACTGCATTGAGTTTTTTGTTCTCTCCTTTAATTAACATTGTTACAGCTATACAAACAATGAAAGACTCATGTTCCAAAATAACATAAAAATTTTTCTAAGTGTATACATTTTTCTTTTTGGCATAAACTAACTGCCTAAATTTGAAATCATTTTGATTGAAATGGCAGAGCAGTGAAATGTCTAAATTAATAATATTATATTTTGATCTTTCTTGGTATGAAATAATATGGAGTTCTGCTGGTTTGTGCTGCAGGCTTAGTGGCCAGTCTCTCCATGGTTTAAAGAAATGTTAATGCTGGAGCTTATTGGTCGGGACAGAATTCCATGACAGGCGGACAGAATTGCTCACACATCACATAGCTTTAGGTCCTGCAAATGCAGCAGGTTACAATACGTGCTAAGACCATAGGAACACACTACAAAGGTGGCATTGTTTGTAAATGAAACAGCAAGATCACAGCCCAGGATACAGTGTACCTCCTTCTCAAACAGCGTGGTTTGTTTAAAAGTGTTGTTAAGAATGTGACTGGTGTCTTGAACATGGTTTCTTCTGCGTGGACTTGTTCGAAAGGAGGGATGAACAGGACAAGCTTTCATATCATACTGCAAACCAGACAGCTGGGATATGGAATGATCTTGTTTCTTGTGAAAGAAACCAGTCTCTGGTACTGAGGACACTGCTGAAGATAGTTACAGGAAAAAGAAACAGGAGAGTCATCACAGCTGGATACCAGAAAGGTAGTTCTGGAGGGGAAGAGGAAACAACGGGATAAGGGGCTTTAGAACTACTTCATGTTCACATACAGCTCCAACAAGAATGCCCACTCCAGTTAATGCAGAGACTGAGATTTATTTTGATTTCTTGAATCAGGGTCATATCCATTTCATAGAGATATAATTTTCCTGAAATATCTTCATCCGGTCCCTCTGGTTATGGTTATTCTGGAACCCAGACTGGTGGAGATCCGATCTCCATACTTGTTTTGGAAAGGCACAGAAGAAAAATCTTGCAGAAAAAATACGAGGAATTTGTAAGCAAAAAATCGGAAAATATATAATTCTTATGCAAACTTTAGGCAAAAATAATTCTTGCTCAGTAAACATAAAGAGTACATGAACACTCTGTCCAGTGCTTGTTTAAATACAAATGATATATAATGTTGCTCTCCAAATCAAAGTAGCCACTAGTTCTGAACAATTCTCCATTATACTTGAGACAGATGCAGACCTTGAAGTCTGCATTTGGAAATCCTGAGAGAAGACTTCAAAGCCTGTGGACTAATGCTTCTGGTAATCTTTAAGTGTTAGATTCGTTCTGTGACTTTTTGCTAACTGAGGTTGCATGGTGATAAAATTAGTAACTTAGAGGTAGAGTACTTAGAGGTAGCTTACAATATCTATAAAATATTGAAATATAGAAGAATATAATGCTAATAATACTGTGATGAGAATAGCAATTAACTGATGTTTGTGAATCTTTGACATCCTTATATGAAAGATGCTATATACAGCAAGTGCCAAATACGATGATTATCATCAGCAGTATTCTTCTGACTCTAATTAGGTGATTGAAGGGCAAGCCCTTGAACAATGCTGCACAGGTCGAGCTGTTTGTCACTGAATCTCTTAAAATTTTCTTTTTAATAGCATGTTAAATGAATTAAAGTAACAGCCTTGTACTGCATTTTCTTCCTTGCTTAGATTTTTTTTCCTCTAACATAATTGTTATGAAACCTGCCTTGGAATTGGTTTTGGTTTCATTTACCTCAAAATTACTCTCTCTGAAGGAATGTAGGTTTTCTTTGTGAGCAGAAATAGTGATTGATGATCCTTCCTTATTGTAGTCTGCCCCAGCACTCAGTATAAATATAGCTAATTTTTGCACTTACGCTGTAGTTTTAGGTTGGAGTCAGGCTTACTGGCTGCATGGTGTTTCCCTAAGATTTTTTTGCAAATCCTACAAAGCAAAGACCACAGACACTCAAAGAAGTCTAACACACTAATACCATATATTGTCTTGAGCCTCAGCTAGGATTTCCTGTTATCTGTCTGCACCTGTGGTATTTAAGGATTATTAATCACAGTGCTCACACAAGTGATATATACTTTAAAAAAATGAGTTGTGGCTTTATTCATACACTCTTAAACAAACCATGTATGTTCAATTCTTATGATAAAATTGCTTAAAATGGAGACAAAGTCTTCTCTCCTTTCCTCCCTAACAGCGTATTTTCAGGAACAGCTCCACCTGAGGAATTGCCCAGGCATAAATTGAAAAGACTTTTGTTTCAGCTTTTGAACAAAGTCCACAGTATCCTCAGAGGCTTCAGCTTGGCACTAAAGATGGTGGGCTGTGTCTGATATCTCAGAGTTTGAAGAAGGCATGCAACCTCTTAGAAAATTGTCCTTCCATATTCTAACATAAGATCAACGTACATATGCGTGTGTGTGCTCACACATGTCAGTCTGAGAAGGGGGACACCAAGAGTGTTGAAGTGTATTAAACAATATTGAACAATATTGTCAAAAGAGCATTAGAGACAGTGTAGCAAACACTTTTGTAATAGCAGATAACAGCGGTCATCTACTGAGATGAAGGCTTTTGTCCAGATCTTCAAGGTCGTTAATGAACAGAACAGATAACTATATTGTAACACAGGGAGGTAGTTTCAGACTAGGGCCATTTATTATGTTTTTTTTCCTCTCTCTATGTATTTTCTACCTATCTCTATTTTGGTTTCTACCGTCAAAATACTGACACAATACTCAGCTAGTAACATAGTCACAGTTTGTGTTCTTCATTTAGAAGCAAGAAACGGGAAAGTTTGACTATCAAAGGAAATCTTGGTTTATCTGCTTGTCTCTTACAGCATTGGAACTGTTTATCTGTACAGATGCAGCTGGGTTCTTCTATGCAGATAAAGCTGGCAAGATTGCATTGCTGTCTAGTGTCCTCTTCCTGCCAGCCAGACCAGTGTGAAGAAGCCCCGATGTGCCAGCACACGTTATCTTTTCACTGTGCAGCAAACCATCACTCCAGGTGCAGTGGAGTGAGCTCCATGATGTTTCCAGGAGTTTTGTGTAGGTGCAGGTGAGCCACCGTTTCTGCTGAGCTTTGTGATAAGGCTCCATAGGCATGCTTATGTCCTCTGAAGAAGAAGGGTTACCGTCCTGCCCTGGCAGTGCAATACAAGCGGAATGAGCAAAGCAAGAATACATGTGAACATGCTGGATGACACTGAGCTCATGTGACCTCCTCTGTCTGCTCCTGAAATAGTCTGTCAGATCAGTGAAGCTGCAGTTAGGTCATCCTGAGTGATGGCTGTCTGACACACAGAGATTCACAGTGCTAGATTTCCTGCGTAGATCACACTCTCTGTCTATAGATAAGGCCTCCTCTTCACGACTTTCTTCTTTTGTCCCAGGTAACTTATGGCACCTCTCTCTCTGCTGCATGTCCTCCAGGGAGGATCTAACTAGCTCACTAGTTGTATGAGTTTTCTATGTCTCGTAATTTGGACAGCTTATTGCTGTTTTGAATACCGACTTTTTTTTTTCCTCCATTTTTTGTCATATTATTAGCCTTGTGATATCTGTATGTATCTGTAAGTAGAAATATCAAGTCTTTTCCTTCTTTCCTTCTCTTGCACTCTGTTTCCCTACCTCACTGTGTTTGTGGATATATATATTTACATTCATATAGATTCTTATCGTTTTGCCTTTGTTTGTTGAAGAGAAGGCTTATTTTATGGTCAAATCAACAAGTAGACAGACTTAAGCATAAAAGATATTATGGTAATATACCTTAAGTATAGGTTTCCATATGAAAGCAAATTAGGCTTTTAATTAATATTTTCAGTAAACATAGTCCAGAGTTCCTTTCTTCCCCATCTCCTAAAAAAGCTAGCCTATCTCATATTTTTGTGAGGGGGATGAGATCAGTCCTTCTTCCAAAATTATGCCCTTTTAACTCTGCTGATATGAGTAGTTCTGCTACTTCTGTTAGTAGCTCTTCACTTTCTGTAAAGAAGGAAAAAGAGTACTGGGCTTCTGGGTTTTCACTTAGCAAAACCTCAAGGTTCCTTATCTGACCATTGTCTTAAGAATCCTTAATGCAGCAATGATATCTTAGATCAAATGTCTGAATTTAATTATCCAAATGTGACACAAACTGATTTCAAGGCCTGAATGCAGTTTTTCTGACGTGTGCCAAAGACTTGTGTTCAATGCGAAATCTCAGAGAACAGTAGGTAAGTTAAGGCACTCCACAGTGCCCAATCAAGGTGTTAGCAAAAATTCGGAGGAAAAACTCCTTAACACCAATGTAGCATTAAGAAGCAGCATTTTCTTTATCTTATCAGTGCTGGGTGCGAGGAGAATCTCTTCCTCAAATCCCGCACCCCGTGTGCTGCCCCAACCAAAGCTTGTATCACCCGATTACATGCATATTCATTATTTTCCCCCAAATAATCATACATATTCAAAACCTAATTAATAACTTTGCATAGCTATTACGCATGCACCTTGAGCTTAAGAAGGTCCATTTTGTGGACTCTGTTGTGTTCTACCGGTCGCTGAAGGACTAGCATTTGAAGATTGTCATGGGAACTCTCCCATATACAGTGGATAATTGGCAAAGAAGCTGTGTTATCAGAGTTTGTTGTGATTTATGCAGGCTTCAGTCAGGCTTCAAGCAGCTTAGCCCACCCTTTCTCTTCTGTTTTGTCTTCTTCTGTGTCTCTCTCAGACTGCCAAGGATTTCGTATTTCTATTGTACAGACTAGTATTTACAAGGTAACATAAAAAGGTACTTCAAGGCTCCTCTACAACAGAGGTAACCAGCACTGGGAGAACAGAGTATTTCATTCTTCATATCTTTATTCATTGCCTTCTCAGCTGGCCTTGCTTGGATGTGAACTGATGTAAGATATGACATGGATATAGCTGCACTATAGTAGAAGTGGAGTAAGTAGAAATGGATTTCAGTCATTTCACACAAGCTTCTTTGATGCTGGCAACATACATTCAATTCCTGCTTCTCCAGCTGTTTCATTTCTGCTTTTGCTATACTGTATAAAGACCCTCATAAGCTGCACATGATTCGTCTACTGTTTGAGTTCTACAGCCACAAAGTAGAGTTTATCTGCACAAATGCACTGTTGGTACAAGCTATTTTCTCTTCTTGGGATACTAGATTTGTGTACTTGATCTGCTTCTATTGTGTTGAATTATTCATGATTGTAGACTCAGATACTGTCCCGTGTCTTGCTTCTTGACTACATTTTGCATTAATTCAAAGTCTGAAATGTTGAAGCTAATTTTTTAAATGACAGAAAACTTCAATCTCCAAAATCTCCTGGTTAGGGATACAACTTCTTAAGTAGTATTACTGACCTACTGGCTACAAAGACTTTTGTTTTCATATTGTATGCCACATTTTCAGATACATATTCTTTGTGGTTAGTAATTTTCCCGTCAGCCACAATCCCACCATGTAATGTTCAGACTGTGCCCTGTCCCTTTAAACAGCTAGTCAACTGAACAAACTTAATGCAAGACTGACCTTATAAATCTTAGCAGCATTAAATGTTTTTGCAAAATTTGATTTGCCACAAAGGCATGAGTACATTTCAGAAGAATCAGCTGACACTGAATTCATATATCTAAATAGATAATTCATCCATATTGAACTTTTCTCCACTAGCATGACACTGCTTGTCTATGATTTAGTTTGCAATCCGTCCTTTCTTTTTTCCCCCCCTAAGAACCAATGTTTAATCATAGGAAATCTGAAGGTTATAGGGGTTCATGCATTTTAATCAGTACTTCTATAGAAAGCAAGCACAGAAATATTTCCCACATCAGACATTTTTTTGTCTCCCTTTGCTTCATTAATCTGCATTGACTTGTGATGACATTGAGGTATTGGAGAAGGAAATTATCTTTTATGAAAGAACAGAAAAGTGAGATTATTTCATTCTTTTTCTGTGCTAATTCAAGGACTCCTTTTCTAGGGCATTGGGTTCAGCAAGGAGGCTTAATAGTCATTTAGAGTTAAGCAGCAATGAAGTCATGTTGTAATACCTGACATTACTTCTACACAGCAGATCACAGTAGCTTGGCATACAGAGACAATTAAACTGACATAAGGAACCTGTTGGTGTCTTGGGTTGACTTGGGGTTTGATTCGTGTTTTTTTCCCACTTCATAACAGGAAATACATTATTTTTATAACTAAGAAATATTTTATATTTACTTCATCCATTTGGTCCATCTTCATCTAGAGAATCTAACTTGTTCTTCACAGTCTCTGGAAACAGACAGGATCAAAGTCAGTTAAAAATTGAATACGTTTTCCTGCATGTCAAAATATGGTAGTTGATACAGGCAGGTAGCAGAGCTCCATGCCATCAGGTTTGTAGAGCAGTATTGATGAATTATTCTACTCAGTCATGCACTGCAGTACCTGGTGCTCACATAAATTTCCCGCATCTGTATGGAGAATGCCTTTTTAACTCTGTGGAGTAATTTAAACCTTTTGGTTTCCCCAACAGACAAAGTGTATAGTGTACCTTGGCCAGTGTCCAGGATTTAGAAAAATCTGCACAATTAATTCAGGCATTGTCTTTGAGTGATTCTCTTTGAATTTATGAGGAGCTTTTTGTTTGGAACTCTGTTATGACTTCCTCATGCCTTCCTCATAACCTTTATATTATATGAAGTCAATACAAAATAACTCAATCTATCCATACGATAACAGTCTCATTACAGTTTCCATATATTTTAACAGATCGTCCCAGTGTTCTTTCAGGATTCACTGAAGTGAATCCTGAACATTTCATAGTACAAAATCATGCAGAGAGAGAGAACATAGTTGTATTTTTCAATTACATTGAGACAATCAGTGAATTGTTTGGATTTACAAAGATTGTTCAGCTGCTTTATTTAGTGACCCAGATTTTAAAGAATTATTCAAAGAGGAGGAAGTAAATACCCAGTTCATAACTCTGTTATGAGTTGCTTGGGTTCCATAAAATAAAAAAGACTTTCATAAATGAATAGCTCCAGAAACCTATTCACCATACTTGATTAAGTGTTAATTCCATTTACAGTATTATACTGCAATTTGATTACTCAGGCAGGGCATGAATGGAGATTTCAAAAAAAGGTATGATGTCACAGTTAATGACTACTCTTACTAAATATTTTTATTATTATATGCAGATAGAAATCCCACACTGTTCTGTGTGTTCCAGAAATGCATATGTAGTTATGGTCCATAAAGTCTCAGTTTTACAAAACAAAATTGGAAAACATAAGTATATTTATTTCATTATTTTTCCTTTTAAAGTCTTGTCTTACCATGTATCAAGTCAATTCAGGCAATGCATTCTCGTTTAAAGGGCAACGTAAATGAAGAATTAGACTTGAAAGTAATTTTTTTTAATTGATTCCTCATTGTCAGTGTAGGTGAAATTTTGTTTTACAGATTTAAATTATGACAATTCCAAATTAGACAGAAGTACGAGCCATCATTTTTGTGGAATTGCTTAACCAGAAGGTGCTGCTGATTCATGTATTCAGTATGACTGAAAAACATCTTCTTTTAGAAATTAGAAGTTAAAGAATTTCTGTCATGAATATCACCATAACAATGATTCAGTGAGGAATGGTTCTCAAGTCAATCATTACAAAGTCAATGTAGGGTTTTGGCTCTAATTTATTTTTTTTTCCCCATTGACTTCAGTGATTTGGGTTAAGCTATATGGACTTTGGGGTCGATAGCATCAGAGCAGAAACCACAGCAGTGTCCTCCAAGAGCTGGCTTCAGACTGCAGAGACAGCTGCAATATGGATTTGTGACCTGCCAGAGTCTCTTTGAGTCAGTGAGATATTTGAGTAAGTTGAGAGACCTTTGCATGTGGTCAAAAGTCTGGGTCAAAACCCCTTTACAAAATCCATATAAAGAGCAGCTCAAGGGTATGTAAGTCTTTCCCTGAAGGCATGCTTCGGTAGCAGGTTGGATAGACTTAATTTTAAGAACACAATTGTAGTCATAGAAGCAACCTTGGACAGAGTATAAATTCGTAAAGCTGACAAGAATATAAATGTATCATAGTTTCTACATTAAAAAGCAGTGTGTTCTTACTTGGGTCTCACTATTTTAGCATCTAACTTGGTCTTGAAAGAAAAGATTTTAGTGGGCATTCTAAATGCTGTGATATTTTACCACGTTTAGTATTTGTGATTTTTGGATGTAGCAAATTTCAAGAAAGCAAATTACACAAAAGCACTAAGGAAAATGATCCTGCTATACACTTTTAGATTTTAGGTCTTGCTTTCTTAATACTGCCAAGAATTTTCTGTAAATTTGTGTGTAACTGTTATCACAAAGTCTTAAATTTCAGCAAAAGTTTTTTCTTAATAGATTCTAACTGATTTTTCCTCTGTATTTATTTAATATTACAAGTCTCTTAGCAACTGTTCATTACAATATCACTTTCTAAATGAAGTGATGGAAAGCACTGAAGTATTTCTAGTGTCCCAGTGTCTGTAAAACAAAAACAATATTAAGCCTTATATCCATCCTAACCCTGTGCTGCACAAGAGCTAAAAAATATGACATTAATTTTGTTTGCTGTTAAGAGGAATTTAGGTTCTCAAAACATGTAAATAACTTAGCAACTTATTAACCCTTATTAACATTGATCTCAATGGTGCAGTTTTGATTTCAGTGGTCTTTTTCTCCCTCCACCTTGCCCTTTTCCTTGTGTTACCTTTTCCTTTGGATTCACTCTATTCTACGCTCACATGCATGCAAATACACCCTTTGAAAATAGTTAAAATTCCTCCTAAAGCTGGTTTCCTGTGCTCCTAGTTGCTGGTTATGGCATGACTAGTATATGGAATATGCGATACTTTTGAAGTCTTCTCTTGTCTGAAACAGGAAGAACAACAAGGGTTTCCCCAGCAGCATTAGAAGACAGTCACCACTCTGAAAAAGGAAAGGATACTTTCTTAAGGGCTCTGATTTTGTCAATCAAAATTATATATGCTTACAGAACTAAATCACAACAT
This sequence comes from Buceros rhinoceros silvestris, assembly GCF_000710305.1. Lineage (NCBI taxonomy): Eukaryota > Metazoa > Chordata > Aves > Bucerotiformes > Bucerotidae > Buceros > Buceros rhinoceros. The sequence continues at coordinate 32,902 of NW_010419300.1, forward strand.
TGAGTCACGTATGTATCAAACGATCTGTAGTTCCTCTTCATGGACAAACTGTCAGGTAGCCATCATTTCTGAGGGAGATAACAGTGTCCATGTTGCATTACACAGGTTAACTCCGTTCATGCTAGACTAGGACTCCAGACATTGGGCTCAGTACAATGGTAGGGTACTTGCTTTACTTTGGGATTTTTTTTCTCTGCAATAAAAAAAAAAAATTCAAATGGGAAATCTTTAAATTAACTTGATACTTTGAATCCCTTACAAATTCCTCATAGGTATATTGAAATTTATCTTGATTTTCTTACAAATATTTTCTTTTGAACTATTCATTGCCAAAATTTTAATTATTTTTTTAAATACTTTTACGTATTATTCATATATGTCCAATTCATACTAGTGCAAATGATGGTGCACTGGAATAACATGAAGAATATGTAAGTTCATGAAAGTGTGTCTGGCATCTCATTTCCACCGACACTGTTGCTTACTGTGGAAAATGCTGAGCTTCTCAGTTAGGGCTTTGTAATTTCAGTACAATATACATAAATGTCTTAATTGGTTTGGCCTGAGTTTGCATAAATATGTGAGAAATCAAAAGTTAATTTATAACAATATTCACATAGTCCTACAATCAGCAAGTATGATATACAACTCCTGAACTGACTAGAGTGCAAAATCCCTTTAGATAGGAGAAAACCACAGTGACACAGTGAGAATGTTTTTCAAGTATGATTTCATTAAGAGCCAGCATCTGCAAACTATATTGCTTTGTTGGACCATCCACTATGATAGTTAATGTAAGCTGAGTTTTAGGGTTTTTTTCATGTCATTGACATATTTTATCGTAATGGCATATGCCCTGTAAAGATATAAAAAACCCGTAATCATTGCTGGGCTCAATGGTATTGAGATGCTGCGTAACTGGTGTTACTTTTCCTTATCCATGATGTGTAGGTGAGCTGTACAGTAGGTGGCGTCCAGTATTCTTTGTATGTTGAGCCAAATTCTACACCCACATAGATGGGCAGAAGCACGTGAGAAGTTAGCAGGATCGGAATATGTGGCATATGGTTATCTAGAGCTTATTTGGGTTAAAAGACCTTTTTTATATTAAGAAATACCCCAATTTCTCTTTGTCCTTTATTTTCTGTTCCAAAGAAAACATTCTGGTCAACTATACTTCTGCAGTAGGAGAGAAGCCCAGAATTTTGTGGAAACTTTCTAAACTAATTTTGAAGCATTTTAAGCTCACCTGGGGATAAAATGGGATTTCTTTTCAGATTATGTATTAAATATTTTCTTGCTGAGATATACTTAATGTCTAAGTATGCAAACAGAATGTACTTCTTAAAATGTAAAATTAAAAATTAGCTAGGGATATTCAATCTCTAATTTCCTGTGATAGTCTTTCTTAATCACAGTAAATAATAGCTTTCAGAGAGATAAAAAGTAAATGGTTATCTTGCTAGACACAGTTCTCAACAAATCTTAAAGCAAAACTGAGCAATTAACCATTCATGTATTGCAATTTAACTTCCTACAATATCATCAGTTTAATATACACACAATTCAGAGGATCATTTCATTAGAGCAAGACAATGCAACCACATTGACTAGAGAGATAAAATTTTAGCTGAAGTTTCGTCTGCTTATACAAATTAGTAAGCAGAGAGCGTTAGCTTCAGTAAAATTCATTAATAAAATAGATAAGTAGCAGACTGCTGAACAGGCATGAAATGTGTATGCAGAATAAGCATTTAGTTCAGATTTGGGGGTGTTGTACATACCTATCACCCTGGCCATACCTGCTTCTTACAATCAATGCAGGACTATTTGTAGCAGTGCAACCCCCCCGCCTGCTTGCACCGAGCTTGCACAAAAGACAGGCTTTGCAGCAGCACAGGATAAGCACCTGGGGATATGGGTGCCTGAGAGTCTGGGTTCCGTTAGCTGCATCCTGCCTGTCTTTCCTGAAAATGACCACAGTCAATGCTCTACCAGGGTATAAAAATGAAGCCCTGCTGGAGAACCACTTTGAGTCGGTTCTCCTTGGAGCAGCAGGATTGTGCAGTTGGAGACGCTCCCCTCGAGCCTGGGACACTGGCTCGAGGATACTTTCTAGGGACCCTCTCCTCGGGCAGGGAGAGGGGATTGAGTGATTCTTAACCGCGGTAAGCGACCCCCCCCTTGGTATCATTAGGTGAGAGATTCTCTCCTTTTATCAATGAGCCTGTGTGCAGTTTTGGGTCTATCCTTCCTTAGAATAGAGTCCTTAGTTCTATATAAATTTGTTGTGCAGTAATAATCCTCAAGTGACATCCGAACCTGTACAATCGGAGTGCCAGGCAAATTTGTCTGTAATAAATCCACGTCTTTTCTGTCTGTTTTGTGTGAGGCTCCGTAACACTATTCCTCCCTGAAAGAAAAATACTGCTTTTAGGAAGGAAAAGATGAAAGGGTTTTTGTGCATCTTACTTTTAGAGTTTTTAAACAGCAGATGCAAAGATCTTCAATTTTGCCTGAACCTTCATGAAGTTCAGAAGTGCTCCCTCAACTTGAGCCTCTCTTCAGATAAACTGCTGAAGTACAAAATCTTATTAAGCATAGCAATTAGAAAAAATTGTTCTTCTTATTGCTGAAAATTTAAGCATTTTTGGACTGACTGCTTGTGAAATGTCGTGAAAGTATCTAAGCTGAAAGATAGAAAATATTAACATGTTAGGACATTATCCCAGAAGAGCTTTATTTTCCTCAGTTAAATTAAAATAACAGAAGCAGGATTTTTTACTTGTTTGAAATTGTATTAAATCAAAGGTCCAAATAATTCAGTGAAAAAACTTCTGCTAATTGTCAGTTGTTGCAGAAACATTTGCAAGACATTCCCTTGGTAATACTAAACGTAGATTGAAGGTTTTTCTGTGCAGTACTTATGAAATTTTAAATCTCTTCCCCAACGAGAAGTATTTCTGTACTTGACAGTGGCTGGTTTAATCTTTGATATTTTCTCTTTGCTTTTTCTTATTATGTTCAGTTCTTCAGCAACCTGCTAAGTTCTTGACTGGGGTAGTGTCCTGTGCAATGAGTGCCACCATCTAAACATCGCTGGGAATAAGCAATTGGTTTGTTTCAAATACAGACAGTACTGTCTGGCTGCATTCTACATTTACGATTTATTGAATGAGGAAGTGAAACAAAGCCTTTCTTTTCTTTTTACATACCATTTTATTGTTTTGAACTACTTGCACTTCCCTTCTAGTTCAATTTCTCCAAAAGTCAGGTATCTTTTCTTTTTCTCTTCCTTTAGAGTTTTTTCTCTGTCTCTAAGCACATCTATCTGCTTCAGTCTGAACTTCCTAAATTATACTACATCCTTTCCGTGAAGAGGCAGCCAAATCTAAAGTTGAGTTTTAAAAAATAAGGTGTTATTACTTTAATTAGCCACTTGGATTAATTGCATCCATCATTGCTCAGAGTTTTATATTCTTTCACGTGGTTTCCCTTGCCACTGCCCTTTCACGAGCATGATCCTTACTAAATTCATCAGTAAACATATTTAATGTAATTCTCAGTATGGAAACTCAGCAGCTTAACTACCATGATGAAAACAAATCATTATATGAACCATATGTTTGATCATTAGTAGTATTTTAACAGCTTGAGACCCTATGTTTTACTCAAAGCTGTGTATAAGACACTATCAAAAGACTTTCAGGAGGCTGTGTATAGTGCCAGCTTACTTAGTTGCATTTTCAGTTGCAGCTTTCTCAGTTGCACGGAATTCCAGAGAACAGTTAAAAACATTTCTGGTAAGACCACATATCAGTTAACTGCCTAGGTCTTTGTGATTCAGCATCACTCTTTGTACTTGGTCCATCCCTTCCCTCCCCCACCCAATATATTTCTATGGTTGTAGATATGTGAATTTAGTCTGTGTGTGAATACCCTCTGTGCTTCAAGGATGAGGTTCTGCCCACATGCATGAAGTAGAGCTGAAGGGTTCTGGGCACAACCACACTGATACCAAAGAGCTTCTTCCAACCCTGTTTAAGCAGCACAGGAGGACAGTCCTCATACTGTGTCCAGGCATGCTCTGGAAGAACATAAGTGTATTTGTATTTAATCAGTATGATTCTCTCTCCCAGCCCAGAACTGTGGAGTTCTTTGCTCTTATGTTCAGTGTTGCATAATTCAGTACATGCTACTGTTTTCAGGTATGTTTCCTAGAGGAAAGGCGGTATTGAGAGTTCAGGTGAGGTGAGGATCTTCCTTCTTTTTATTTGTGTTATGATGAATGTAATTCATTTTCTAATAAATCAGTTCTAACACCTTTCTCCTTGGCTGCCTGAAACATATGTGTGTGTCTAGAAATGCTTCATATCTTGGATTAAAATGATGGAGGATAATGCATGCTTTATTTCTAGTAGTCACAGAATTGCATCATTAAAAGCCTTGCCAATGTGCTTTATTTGAAATGCTGCATACCTGGTGTTATTTGGCATTCCTTTAGTTCTTCTAGAAAAACAGGGGACCTTTACTGTAAATGTAATTGTTTGCTCTTGTTATTGAATAGGCTGGTCTCTGGGCTGCACATAAAGAGTTGGAAAATACTTTTGAAAGCTTCAGACGTGCTGAAGAAGACAACCCTGATCTCTGCTGCTTGCCTAGCTTTGCTCAATATTGCAAGGCTGTGACATCAAGGTCATTCAGCCATGGCAGGACCATGGTTCTGCATATTTTCCTATATTTCTGCATTAGGAATCTGCACATAAAATACCGCAATGCATCTACTTTAGCCCAGCAGATGTAGTCCATGATGAATACCCCTTAGAAAATCCCTGGGAAATAGTTCTCCATCTTAGAATAATTATTGCAGAAATTGAGATATCCAATAAATCTCTATGGTCTAGTAATTCCCATAGTTGGAAGTAAAGATATAGATATAATTTAAGGCACCCTCAGGGCTGTGCTGCCATATGGTAAAAGCTGAATTGGCCTTTCGGCAACTATTACAGTAAGAAGTTGACAAGATTCCATAGAGGCACTTTTGCTACCTAAATACTCTGTCCGAGGAACCAGGATGGGTCCTTTGCTTGTGAGCTAAATGTGGCACATATGAATTTTGCCCTGAGACATGCTGCTATTTTTCGTTCTTTTCTCTTGAATCTTGACCTGAGTACCAAAGGAATCTCCTACCAACTTCTTCATAGGTATAACCTTTTGTCTCTCAGCCTAACCTCAGGCTTAGCCCCTAAGCTGAAACATATGAAGTGTCTAAGATGAAACAGTTACTTAGGAGCCAGCTTTAAAGAGCTCCTCTACTCTTTCAGCAAATTTCCAGTAAATGGGGTAATATTAAAATGTTTGTAAAGGCATGGTTGTCCACAACGGGACACAAGGCAAGTTAAGGGCTTCCTCACAAGCATGCTTCTTGTTCCATCACTTTCAGAGCTGCTCTGTTTCCTTCCTTAAATTTAAAAATCTCCTGTCATCTTAAGAGGGATAGGTTAGCTGAGTATTTTTATGTAGAAATATTGATTTTCCACCATTTATGTAGGTTATACTGTATTTCCAGTGTGCTGATAAAATAAAATCAGTCTTTGCAAACCATTATGCACAGAAAGAGTAGCTTTCAAAGTTTATGGCTATTGGCATTGAAAGTGTGCTTGGAGCTATTAGTCCATACTCTTCCAAAATCACTTTTGTATGGTAAAAATGTTGATTTATTATTCTGAATACTCTTAAAAGTCTACTCTGTCATCTGCAGGTGCATTCAGCTCCTGAATCCCAGTAGGAGCTGCTGAATTCGAATAAAATGAGAAGATGGTGACTTCCTCGAGTGTAATTTCTGTAAAAGGTTTAAGTTTTTCTAAATTAAATTAGAATACCTAAACTTTTTTCCCAAACTTACCTAAACTTGTTTCAAAGACGTAGTTTTAGTGTAGAGGAATTGCTATTGGACAAGGCTATGGCTTGTTTTACACAGGAGTTGCAAGACACTCTAGTGTTACGGGTACGAGAGCAGGAGAGGGAGCTGCAAGCTCAGAGGAAGACTGGCATTGTATAAGGAAGATACCTGCCTGGAATAAAAGGACTCCAGTCCAGTTCATGTCTCTCATTAAGACCTCAGCACTGAAGACTGAAAAATTTCTGAGCTATAGAGGCCTGGAGATACCTGAACGTGCATTCAGTTGACACTGAATGAGGATGCTGAATGAGGGCATCTCTCAACACTTGGGATTTCTAAGAGTGATCCATCTTATGGGACTCACAAAGATAAAGCACCTAGAACAAGAATCTCCTTCCGAAAAATGAGCTTCTGTGATGTGTATAAAGTCACACGGGAAAAACAAGTTCAGCAACTAAGTTTTCTGGATTTGGAGCATAGAATCCTTGAAATTGCTGATCCTAATCAACCGACCACACTGCCAATATTGCTATATATCCTGCAGATGGATTTTGTTGTGTGGGCTTCTGATACTTTTGCATCCTAATCCCAGTTGCATTGGGGTTTTTCTGTTTATAGTGTCTTTCTTGCAGGCTACTCCAGATGGCAATGTCTTTTCATGATGCTGTCATACTTGTATTATTTTTAGATATTAAAGCATTAAAAACTTAAACAAAACAAAACAAAATGAGCAGTAAAAGGGCCACAGCAATCTGGACAGGGAAGAACTGTATTCCCTTAAAAAGACCTCCATTATGCTGATATAATTAAGTATTATGATCACAGTATGTAAATCAAAATAATGTCAGAGAAAAAGCTGTACTCTTCATCAGAGATACTACAGATCAATCCCTAAAAGATTGTAAGGGAGATTAAATTTATTATGAAAGTTCAGTGTTTATATAAGCATTAATATATTCAATAATATTGGATGCAGTGATGAAAATAAATTATTAAAGACACAGACACCAATATTTCTGAAGGAATAATGACTGCCATTTTGTTTTTTAAAGGGCAAATGTTGTCATTAGAAGATAAAATAAATCATTCAGAATTCAAGAGAGATTTAACAATCTTTATGGAACACAGTTTATTTGGTTATTGTATCAAATATAAAAATACCTCAATTTACTTGTCATAAACTTTCCTGAACAGGAAACTGGAGTGAAGTTTTGAATATAAGTAACAGAACCAGAAGACTACAGAACCAAAAATAAATGTACTGTGCCTGGTGATGGGAGCAGTCATGTCTGTCCCTAGCAAACCTGCTTGGTACTCCTGAGTTACCCTCCGTGGAAGTGCAGGCTGTTGGCATCCTGCTGTGCAGCACATGGTTGTCTGGTTCTGAGAATCTCAATGAAGATGTAATGCGGTTAGCAGTCTATTTAGAGGAAGCTGGATGGGTCACTGCTGGAGGTGTAACTGTTGGAAGAGCTTGGACTCATTTCTTGTCTGTTAATGATTCTGTTCCCTTATGGAGCATGGCAGCAGGAGAATTAGGACTGGTTTCATATTCCAGGATAATCTTGCATGAACAATTGAGTTTTGAAAGGCTGTTATTTTAGTTTTAACTCTGTTTTTCTGTTTTGGCTCTGTTGTGGTTGATTATTGTGAGTTTTGTATATCATTACTTACATACAACATAGCAAATGTCTTCTTTCATCCTGACTAAACGTGAACTTAAAGTCTTCACCTATCTGTATCCCAAATTCATTGTCTTAAACATACAATGTGACCTTTCTCCTCACTCTGGAAGCATTTGCTTAGTAATGCTCTTCCTTCCCATTTACCCACTTACTGCATTTGTGAATAGGTGCACAGATTTTTTATAATTTTTTGTCTCTTCACAGCTAATGGGTCTCATTTATGTTTGCCAATGTTACTATCAAGCCTGGCTTATATCAACAATAGTGTGGCCAGCAGGAGGAGGGAAGTGATTGTCCCCCTGTACTCGACACTGGTGAGGCAGGACCTTGAATACTGTGTCCAGTTTTGGGCCCCTCACGACAAGAAAGGCACTGAGGTGCTTAAGCAGGTCCAAAGAAGGGCAGCAAAGCTGGTGAAGGGTCTAGAGCACAAGTCCTGTGAGAAGCAGCTGTGGGAAGTGAGATTTTTTAGCCTGAAGGAGGCTGAGGGGAGACCTTATCACTCTCTACAACTACATGAAAGGGCGTTTTAGCAAGGTGAGGGTTGGTGTCTTCTCTCAAATAACAAGCGATAGAACAAATGGCCTAAGGTTGCACCATGGAAGGTTTAGATTAGATTTGAGGAGAAATTTCTTTACAGAAAGGTTTGTAAAGCATCGGAACAGGCTACCCAGGGAAGCAGTAGAGTCACCATCCCTGGAAGTATATATAAAAGATGTGTAGATGTGGTGCTGAGACAGCATGTCCTGGTCTGAGTTAGAACACGATTCTGTTCAGAGAGTTTACTTGTCAGCTCAGTGTCTCCTAACTAACTGCACTTCATGAATTTAACCGAATACTTTTGCAGACCAAGGTCACTGCTAAATCCTATGTACCATGTTGGGGGTGCAGCAAATTAGATGTCACACCTACAAGGAGAAGCGGACAGGACAGGTGACCTTACATTGACCAACAAGATGTTCCATTCCACGTACATCGTATTCGGTATAAAGCTGAGGGGTCACAAGGGTGAATCTCTCTTCCTCAATGGCTGGTGCCCGAAGAGGAGTTTGTCTGTTCTGCCTTCGATTCCAATCTGTCCATTCCTGAATCCAGTTCCAGAATCCAGCTCTTGAATCCAGTTCCCATCTACCACCAAGTCCAGCCTGGGACTTTCTCCATGCCTGCCCATGGCATCAGTGGTGACAGTGATGTAATTGCCCTCGTGTGTTGGGTTCAATATTGGTTTTGTATATGCTTGTGTATATTTCATTTCATAGTTATTACTCTCATTAAAGCAGTTTCAGTTTTCTTTTTCCAATCCATAAGTCTCTCCCCCTTATTCCCTTTCTCTTCCCCTTTGGGAAGGGAGAAGGGTTAATAGAGAACATCTGTCATCCATCTAGTGGCTGGCCCAGCTCTAACCCTTCACAGAGTGCCAAGAGTTGGATTTAATGATCCTAAAGATGTCTTCCAACCAAAATGATTCTATGATTCTATCACTTGTCAAGGTTTGGGAGTTCTAAGTGATCTTTCATGCTCCTTATTGTCATATGATTTTGAGTGAAGGTTTAGAGAGAGTTAAGATATGACAATTACTGAAGACACTAGCTAGAAAGGCTATGAATGACAAATTATCATCTGCTAATTATTATTTTTTTATAAAGGTAGATACACTGATGAATCAAAGGTAGAAAAAACACCTGGAGTAAATAAGCTTTTCTGTATTCAATATCAAAACCTGAATTTCCTTACCTAAATGCTTTACCTGGATAATCTAAATAGATTGAGTTAGAGAAAAACTGCAGAAGGTATGAAATTTTTATTTCTGAGCTCAGTGAATATATTTGAACTCTGTAGAAATGAGTGGCATTTATATGCATTTATATAAACGTAATTTAGAACACTTACCTTCAAAGTCATTGTTTCTATCATAGTTAACATTATTTCTTATTTAAATCTCACTCACTAAGCTGAGCTACTTGGATACTGTTCTTGTATACAATGAAAATGTTAAGGGACATTTTACATATGTAGAAATTACTCCACAATAATTTATTTTAGTGTTAGTATGAAAAGACTGTTTCATCGTTATGCAGACCCACAGTTTTGCTAGTCTTTCGCCGATGGTAGACAGCAGTCCACCTATAGCTTATTACACAGCTCTTGAATCCTGACCAGAAAAAAATAGACCATGTATGGCAAGACTGACTGCATGACATAAACTGTGACCTTAGTCTGTGGCCTAATCCGTCAGGAAACAGTGTGTGTCCTCTGCTTCCCTGATAAGCAATCTGCTTTTCCATATAAAATAGGGCTTTTACTTCTTCTATCTTTCTAAGCTAAATACTTCTAAAGCAGAGACAAACTTAGCCTTTCTGATGCTCCTGTATTTCTACGCTTCAAATCAGTTTAATATGCAGTCTCTTTGCATAACATTCTGAGGAGCCAGATTGCTACTTGTTTTTAGGATGATGATAAATTACCAAATGGTGGACAATCAAAAGTTCTTGTTACTGTAAGGCTAAAGCACATTATTAATGTTTCCGAGACTTATGTCAAGCACAAGCTGTACATACTCTGTTACATGAGACTGTGTGAGGGCCACGGATCTCTGACAGTTTCTGAATATCTTGTTTTGCAAAGACGCTTCTAAATGGGTGCTTGATGGAAGATCTTAAGGACTGTGTTCAGGTTCTGCTGAAAGAAGTTACAGTGGCTGAAATTAAAAAATAGAAGTAAGTATTTATTTCTTTAAAGAATGATAAATCTTCAATGAGAACATGCTCTCAGAGATTTGAAAGGACATATTCACAGCAGTTAAAAACAAAGTCATAAACACAGTGTCACCAGTTTGGCCGAGGTAAAACACC
>NW_010419301.1:0-2019 GCF_000710305.1 Buceros rhinoceros silvestris
ATCTGAATCCTCTTTTCTTAGTTTTTTTTTTATTTCTTGGTTTGCGCATCTGTATAACACTGTATAGTTGTGTGGTTTTATTGTTTATTAAAAGTTTGTTTCAGTTTTCCCAAACGCAGACCGAGGTGTGAATTTTCTTTTTTCCCCTTAAACTCCTTCTCTCTCTAGCGAGACAAAGGGGATCATTAAGGAATTCGAGGAGTTATTACCTCGGTCCCTCCACCCTTAACACACGGATTGGAATCAAAGGCAAAACAGACAGAGATCTTCTCAGATGCTGGCCATTGAAGAAGAGAGTTTGACACTTGTGATCCCTCAACTCTATACTGAATATGAGTAACTGACCTTATCAGTCAGTTTAGGATCACCCGTCCTATCTGCTCCTCCCTGCAGGTGTGACCTTTTGCTTTACTGCACTCATGTGTGGCACACAGGATTTAGCAGTGACCTTGGTCTGCACAGGAACAAGTATCAGCAAGGGCCTTTCTGCACACCAGTCACTGGTAGTGACTGTAAACATCAAGCATTGCCACTTCTGGAAGCAGACGCTGTCTGCACAAATGTGCCATTAGCTTCAGACGGTGCAGTCACTGAGAAGAGTCTGAGCTGAAAAGTAAAATCACTGAACAGAATGAGTTCTGGTCTATGTCAAACCAGGACAACAGATTATCTGCAGGTTGTCTAGAAGGCTGCTGTATACATACGGTGCATCAAATATAGAAAAAGCGTAATGCTTCTTACTGATTTAAAGCTTGCTCAGTCCATGGGTACTCATAGATACCACTACAATTCAAGCTACAGACAGTAACAGAAACTATGTGAAAAGAGGTTTTTACTACTGTAACAGTATTTCAGCAAACCAAGTAATTCATTTTGATGGCTTCCTTAGGTCAACACTGACATGCCAGTCAGTGTCATGGCAACTATTTCACATGCTTTAATTGTCCTGGAAATACAAATTTAAGTGAGCAACATTTTGAATGATTGATTAAACATACTGCTTAATAAACTAGTAATAATATACCTCCCTGCATTTATCAGCTAATGTCTACCTTTTGGCTCCAAAGTAGAGATGGTAATAATTCAAAGACAGGCACAGTTTGGTCTGACTGGAACTAAAAACTATTAGGAGCAGAGAGTCTATTTATCTTTATTGTTTCAACTTGAACAGTACAAACTTGATACATGATTCTGTCACTGGAAGCTCAGTGTCACCTACCGGTACCACCAAATATTTCAGCTAAGAAAATGTTCTGCATTCTGATTCATAGTGTATTTCTTTTGGTCATGGATCACTAACCTAACAAGGTCTGACAACAGGACACAGTTTCTTGAAATGATCTGGGAATCCACTCGTGCTGTCATTTCTTTCAAAAGTGGAAGCTTTTTGTGTAATTGTCCACAAACTGTCTTTGAATTTACTGTACCTGAACAGTGTTGCTATCATTCTAGCTGTTAAGGGTCAAGGGACCGAGGTACCCACTCCTCGAATTACCTTAACGAACCCCTTTGTCTTGTTAGAGACAGGAGGGGTTTAAAGGGGAAGGAAGAAATTCACACCTCGGTCTGCGTTCGGAAAAAACTGAAACAAACTTTAAATATACAATAAATTCACACATAACTATACTCTATACATATATATATGCATATAGTTACAACCCGAGGGATGGGGAAAAAGGAAAAACTGAAGAAGAGAGGTTTACACAAACTGTTCCTCTGTTCAAGGTCAGAATCCTGGGCAGGCAGCCAACAGCAAAGATAGGAGTGATGCCTGGCCTTGGTTTGCTCCGCTGTCCCAGCGAGGAGCAGAATTCTTCTCGTGCCGGGAAAGGGGGGGCCATGGGCAGCCTCTGGGCAGCTGGTCTCAGTCCCTGCGGCGAGATGGGGGAAATCCTGTGCACAGCCGATTTTCACGGCAGGAGAACTCCCTTCACGAAACGGCTGGGAGTGCGAATATTTCACCCGATTTAAACGAAGACTCACAGCAATAATGGCTCAGAGTCTGTAGATTTCAGGCGA
>NW_010419302.1:0-10130 GCF_000710305.1 Buceros rhinoceros silvestris
ATTCACGCACCCCTTGTGACAGTTTGGTCTAATAGTAATATTCGGGTCTGGGGTCTTCTTGTTCTTCATTGGGTCTGAAAAATTATTCTGGTCTAATTATCTTCTGACTTCTTGTTGACTTTCTTCACTGTCTCCAGCCAAGCTGTTGTTCTGTGTGTTACACCTGCTGTTGACGGCTGTAGCCTTGAAGCCTTCCTATCTTCTAATTTACGCAAGTTCTGGAGGCCCTGTTTTGACTAGGTAGGTGCATGTTCAGTAAATCTGAGTAGAAATTTACAGCTTGTGGCCTGCAGCTTCAGCAACTCTAGATACACGTGCTAAGTAGAGCTAAGCAAACAGTATACTAAATCACACAACATTGTAACTCTAAGTAAATGATTCGTTCTGTTTAAAACTTACTTATGTAAGGTTACTAATGCCTCGTAACACCGAGAGGCGCTCCTGCTCAAGGGGAGGGTTGCCTGGCATGCAGCCCAGTTGCTGTCCAGGCAGAATTCAAACTGGGCTGATCCACTGATCTGTGGTTGTGGAGATCAGTACCATGCAGCCACACTGCCTAGCAGGGAGAGCTCCAAGAAGGTTCACTCAGGCGGTCATGTCGTAATTCTGGGAGAGCGGTTGGCTCGTAGTCAACCTGCATTCAGTGGCAAAGGTATAGCCACACGTTTCTGTTACTTCTGCTCCTTTGTAGGTTTCCTGGAGGAATCTTGGTCCATCTAAGGCTCAGGTCTTTACCTCCTTTGCAGCCTATACCAGAGCTCTTCAAAATAAATGGGAACAAAACAACCTGGTGAGACTGTACAGGAGGCAGCAAGGCACATCCACATAATCAGACAAGCATCGTTCATTGCAGGATCTGCTGTCCGTATTGGAACAAAACCCTATTTTCTCTATATGGCAGTTATTGTACTAACGAATATAGGCTACCAGTAGTTAATGTTCTCTCTTTCACGGTGTTATTCAAATTACCAGTGCTCTGACATCGCAATTCTGAAGAGGCTACAAGGCAGGATTTCAGCGGCTTCCGTGAAGTGTTTTTGAACATACCCAGATTTGGGCTTGTTTCATTGATCAAGTTGAGTATACTGGGAAGGCAGTCCTCAGAAAGGTAACAAGTTACTGACAGACATCGGGCAGGCAATGGAGAGGAAATAATGAATCTGCCCCTTTACCTTCCCTTCCACACTTTTCTGTTTAGATTAACAAAATCTGCATGGGAAGAATAATGTGTCTTTTGTAATGAAATCGTATGTAGGAACACCTGGCTCCATATACAAGGGCAGTATCTTAATGCAAACTCTTCCGCCCCATTAATAAGATCCCCATTGTTAACAATAACTCACCCCCTGATTGCAACAACTAAGAAAATACTGTATTAATAGAAAATACTGTTGAAATTGCTGTGGATTTCTGTATTTTGCAATTTGTAGTTTTATCCCTGAAAACAAACTACTTGAAAAAGCAGCTAATGGTGTTCAGCATTTGTTGTGGCTGTTTCTACCCACAGCAGATGAGGAAAGGAAAGATGGGAAAATAGTTAAATTCACTAGAATACGATGTAGAATGAAAATACTTCTCCCAGAGTTTCTTAATAACCTTTCTGGAGTAACAAAACTTTAACTTGCATTGTCAAGACAAGCAGTAAGAAGAAGAGGTCTGAGTAGACAAGAGGTGGTAAGACATTAGGCTAAGCCTGGGAACCAGCCGGTTCAAGGTCTTGTCTCTAAATCCATGTACAACTTCAATAAACTTCCCAAGTACTCACTATTGTATAAAAATAAGGGAAATTAAGAGAAATATTTTTCTCAGTTCCTATTTATACTGATCAAAAACAGGAGGCAAAAATACAACTAAGGCAAAACTTTATTTTTTTTTTTTTTTTGGTAGAAAGAAAAATGAAGCCGTCTTTAATAACTAAACAGTATTTTCTAGGTTTCTTCTGCAGCAGAACCTTCACCAAGCCTCATTAAACTGGTAAGTCTTACTCAGTACATCTTTTCAAGTAAAGCAAAAATACCAAATGAGATTTTAAGAGGCTTTTCAAAATATTTCTTCAGACCATGGCACCCGAATACTCATTAAAGGGGGATAACAGCCACTGCTATTTTACTCACCCTCTTAAACTGTATCGACCGTATAAAACCTTTTTCCAGGCGCTACCCCCCTTATTTTTTCACTTTGCACGATCCCAAGTACCAGTGAAACTACCACATTTCTGTTAGTTGGGTGCTGGCACCTGGCTCAGAAATTGCTGTCCTAACCCAAATAATGTTAAATTACTGCACACGTGAAGGTCAGTACAACACACACACACATCTTCGCGCTATACTTGCCTGTCAGGCAAAGGCAACGTTACAGTATTAATTTTACTTGCACTTAGGTAAAAGCGGAACTCTACTTGTCTGCAAAGCAAGAGATTTTGAACGGTATTGTGAATTACACGTACACGTGTTCCTCCTGTAGTCTCATACCAACTATATGCATACATTATTTAAGCAGTGAGATGGTTTTTAGCTTGTTCTTCGTACAGGACACTTGCTACATGCCCTAATATTCAGTTATATATAAAAACAAACAAACAAAAAAACCCCTGTGTAATAGTTCTTTAATACTTATTTGTTAAAATCCTAAACAGCCTCATGGTAGCTGTTAGGTAGTTACCAGTCTCTTCCAAAGATATGCAGTAATAAAGAAAAAACTCTACCCTTAAGCAGCATCTGAGAAAACAACTTAATGTAGCTGCCACTTAGTGGCAGCAACCATTTAGGCATTTTTGGTATTGATACTTCTCTTTATCATCATATAATTTTTGCATTAATCAACAAAAAAGTAGGCCCCAATCCAGCAAATACTTGTGTGTGCAAATGTTTTTCTTCCACGTGGAATATTTCAAGTTAAGACTCATCAGATGAGCAAAGTTACGAACTTGCATAAATCTTTACAGGAGGGGGATTCTTAGTGCTTAAAAACTTAACTGTATTATTTTGTAGGACTAAGATCCAATTCTAGACTTAGAGAACGTAGGAAACACACTTATAAAGAACAGATATGTTGCTTTAAAATAAATGCTTTCAAAGCAAACAAGAGCCTCTAGAAATGTGTGTGCCTTCTCTCTGAACACTTTAATCCTACCTGGTGTAACACGGGTCCAGTCTTCCTGCCCTAGTTCTTGGCTACTGCATGAGGAATCAGTAAAGTGCTTGTCACAAATTCTGCATTTGTGGAATAAAATCAAATTTAGGTACCTCCAGAATGTTTTCAGATTTATAAACTAAATTAAGGGCTGATGCCTGATCACGTTTCCCTGAATCAGTAATAAATATAATGTTCTTCATTCCGAAGATGTTAGAATTCTACTAGGACTAGGTATATTCTGCCTTTGTCCCAGAGAAGTCATCCTCCATCTTCGGGGGAAAAATCTTAACTAGATTTAATTTCAGTGTAAATGTTCTTGGTTGACTGAAATGTGATGCTCATGCAATTTCCCAAGCATCAGCACTCAATGTGACAGTTAGCTTTGTTTAATCAAACATGGAGCACCAGTACTTGTTCACAGTATCTCCACTCGGAATTGTGTTCATAATTGGTTCCCAAATGCACCAGAATCCTGAGAGGTCTTGCTTGCCCTTCGACCTTTCCTTTGATTGATGTGTTTTGTTCCTCTTGAAAAAAGTATCTTTGATATTAGCTTTGAGATAAATTGTATTGATCTTTGTGGCATCTTCTCATTAACATACTTGTGAATACTGAAATTATTAACACTTTCTCTTATATATATATATTTGTAATTTTTTGCTAGCTTTCAGATAATTAATGTATGAGAACTGGCTTAGACTGTATGGTCTCTGTAGAGAACTTCTGTTCTGTTGTCTGCTCCTCATACGAAAACAAATAATGGTTTGAAATATTTAGCCATGTGTTTGGATGGTTTTTTTAAAGGCTTTGGTGTTGCTTATCGTTATCTTCCAGTCAGCTACAGGATAATAGCAACAGCAAACACATTGACAATGCAGTTCATTGTTCGGTTTTCCCATCTCACCGTGCAGGTTCCTAGAAGAGATTATTACAAAATAAAAATAGAATGCCAGTGTCTTTACAAAAGTCTCTTTATCACAGTGTAAATTATGCCAAATTAGTATGAATAATTGAGCCATGATTTAAGGTAAGTCTATTACGTCATTTTGGCTATAAATAGACTACCCTTCTCAAAACATTTCCATCAGCTTGTACATTGTTTACTACTTAACAGGCTTAAGACACTTTTCAGGAAAACACAATTTCAGTATCGCTCTTTAAAAGCTGGACTTGCAAAAATCTTTGAAAATCTCATACTGAAATTGGCAAGTTTTGGCTGGGATAGAGTTAATTTTCTTCCTAGTAGCTGGTAGATGCCTTTGGATTTAGCATGATAATAATGTTGATGACACACTGAGGTTTTAGTTGCTGCAAAGCAGCCCTTATCCTAACTTAGAGATGTCTCAGGTTCCCACGCTCTGCCGGGGAGCAGGTGCAGAAGAAGCCGGGAGGGAGCGTGGCCAGCACAGCTGACCCAGCCTAGCCAAAGGGATGTTCCACACACCAACCAGGGAGAGCTGGCGGGGGGAGTTGCTGCAAAGCAGCCCTTATCCTAACTTAGAGATGTCTCAGGTTCCCACGCTCTGCCGGGGAGCAGGTGCAGAAGAAGCCGGGAGGGAGCGTGGCCAGCACAGCTGACCCAGCCTAGCCAAAGGGATGTTCCACACACAAACCAGGGAGAGCTGGCGGGGGGAGGATATCACCCATCAGTGGGTGGTAAGCAATTGCATCACTTGCCTTTTCTTGGTTTTTATTTTTCCCTCTTTTTGTTATATTTCTTTTCATTACAATTGTTGTTGTTTGTTATTATTTACTATTATTGTTGGGGTTTTTTTTTTCAATTATTAAACAGTTCTTATCTCAATCCAGGAGTTTTACTTTTTTTTTCCGGATTTTCCTCCGCATCCCACCAGGAGGGCAGAGCAAGTGGCCACATGGTGCTTAGCTGCTGGCTGGGGTTACACCACGACAGCAATATAATCAGACAAGAATTCAGAACAAAAAGACTGGATCAAATCCATTCTAATGTAGTGTTATCTCTTCTATTGTATCAATATCTTACAAGCCAAGGAAACACAAAGATCAAGACAGCAATATAATCAGACAAGAATTCAGAACAAAAAGACTGGATCAAATCCATTCTAATGTAGTTTTATCTCTTCTATTGTATCAATATCTTACAAGCCAAGGAAACACAAAGATCAAACTGTACTTGTTTACTTCATTTTTAACTTTTTTTAATCTTAACTGACTTTCTAATGCCATCCCTATTTTAACATTAAATCTTGGTGCCCTCTTATAAGAAGACCTTTCTGAGTCTGTGACAGACATAAGATTATTTTAATCTTATTTCCCTTTGATACTCTGAACCTGGGGGAAAAAAATGCATTTAGAACTAATTTAGAATCAATAAAAACACATTCAAAGCCAGTCTGATGTTAAGCAACTGAAACACACATTGTTAGACAAACCATTTCTACTTTTTACCAAGTTCTGCTCTCCTCCAAAGAGGAGTTTTTTACAGCAGACAGACAGGTATGTTTAGGACCATGCACTTGCATTTAGTGCAAGCAATGTTTTACTGCTTCTTCAACTGCTCCACGGTTACAGATGAGGCTTAAATGTTTTGACTCGTTTCAAAATGAAGGCATTTCTACTCCTGCTTCGCACAATTTACAAAGCAATGCATCTTAATGGAGGTATTGACTGCTAACCAAGTATTTCTGCAGGGATTAAAACCAAGCATCTACTTCTGGAAGCTACTGCTTCTACAATCATCCTTGAAAAAGTTCAACTGAACTATTACAACTAAGCAATACATTTACTATACATTTTTAATTTGAGTGAGGAAACTTACCATCAGTTGTGGTATCCCAAAAGCATGAGCTTGCTGTGTGAAGACCAGCTCCACTCCTCTGCATCACCGCACAGGTTACTGCAAGATACAGTCACAAAATCAAGAAACTCATTATTTAAGCAGAAGAGGTGAATCACTCACTGCTTCTGAACTCAAGCCTGCATTACGTTTTCAAATGGCTGGCAGGTGGCATTCAGCTAAGTCAAAACCTTTTTCAACAACCCCCTCGCCAGTATTTTCCTCACTAACTTAGTATTCATGTTACAATTATTTTTACTCACGTAAAGACAACAGCTT
Organism: Buceros rhinoceros silvestris; assembly: GCF_000710305.1. Lineage (NCBI taxonomy): Eukaryota > Metazoa > Chordata > Aves > Bucerotiformes > Bucerotidae > Buceros > Buceros rhinoceros. The sequence goes on from NW_010419302.1 coordinate 6,230, forward strand.
TAGCAAAATGCTTGCTAATAGGATTACGGTTTTTATCGTTTAAACTACTTAGGTATGGCTTGTGCCATGTGCACCTCAGAAAGGGACTGCAGGTGCTGTCCTGCGGGTACAGCAGAAGCTACACTTAATGAGAGCTGTTTCCCCAAGAGTACTGGTTGACTGCTTTCTGAAACCAAACTCCAGTGACGTGCAGCCTTTCTAGACTGACCTGCAAAGGTCTTAAAAACAGCGACAGTCTGAAACCAAGACTTTCAAAACAGAAGAGAGCGCGATCACTTGCCAATACATCAACACTTCACAGAAGGACCGAAGCAGGTTAAGCTTCTGCTTATTTCCATTTTCCTTCTACGGATATGCATACAAATCTAATGGGACACAACTCAGCATACAGGACTGAAGTCTTTCAAATGTCTGTATTTATAGGAAGCTTAATCCTACTAAAAATTTTATTTAAGACAAACAGTTATTTCCTGAACTGATACAAAAAAGTTTATGTAATTGTTTTGAGGTTGCTTAACAGTCACAGAAGACTTTCTAACATGTCATCTTCTGTGCGACGTGTTGCTAGCACACTTAGCCCAGGTGAAACTTCCACGGTTTTATCACAGCTATTACTAAAATCTGTACAATGGAAGAGTTCAGGTATCTGCTCTTCTTTGTTTACAGTTTAAAACTTTCTATGGAATATAGCATTGCATTTGAATTAACCTTTCAGCAATTATCTGCTGGGACTGTAGGTGGTAAAATTATATCTGCTTGTACTTACCGATGTACTTGTATGTTTTTCCAAGTTTTACCAGATGTGTCAGCGACTGTTCTACTATAGCAGCAGTCCACTGGTTGACTTTGTTGTGATTATAATCTGCCTTGCCTAAAACGCTTTCTATGCACTAAAACAGAGGAAAAAGAATAGTGACATTAAACATACTTCAAAAACATAGAGGCTTAAAATGTCTTGCATAATCTGAGGAATTTTATCTGGCAATTGGAGTACTTTAAATCACTTGAGCTCATTGGGTATCAGTTGCTGAATGGGAAGTAAAACGAGCCTTCCCAGAAACTTATTTTTAGTACTTATTAACCATGTTACTATATGGAGAAAAATGAGACCCTGACTGAACATTTCTTGTAGGGAAGACCTTATCCATATGCTTTAAGTACCAAGTCAAGTGAACGGATCCATTTATCGGTGAAGATACTAACACATCCCACTGCTCCTAATGACTGCCAACTCCAGGTTGGCTTTCAGAAGCTACTGTAATAGAAATGGTATTACTCAGACCAATAATGTCAGCTTGGGCTGGCCAGCCTTTCAGAGTCTGCGAGCAATATACCAAAATCTTCAGAGCTAGAGCAGCAATAGTGAGATGCATACTCCAGCTGAAAAGATGAGGAAGATATGAGAGACACTCAAGGCTCATAACTAGCAGCACAAGAAATATCTGAACTGCTTGAAAATTGTGTGTTCTTCCACAGCTACAGATTGGCAACCCTTGATTGAACTTAAAATGAGTGAACAGAAAGCCTTCTCTGACTGTAACTCCTAAACTGCATTCTCTACTCTTAAGAAATGAATTATGTGCTAATGGATACTTCTTAAATTTGAGAAATCAGGTTAAGAAATGCACGCCTGGAAAGGTTAAGTGAAATAAAACTATGTTCTCCTCTGACTCAGTAAAATTAATTCCATGCACGGACCACCACTGACCACTAACAGGCTGGGTGAGAAACTTGTGCCCCAGATCTTGAAGAGCCCAATTAGTCCCGATCACAGTGTATAAAGCTGAACAAAGGATTCAACAGAAACAAACATTCCAAAACAGAATAGAAGACAGAAGAGAGACAAGATGATCCCTCAGGGATTTTGGCCCTACCAGAGATGTACCCGGTGCTAGAGCTCCTCAGCTCTGGTTAAGCTTTCAATTGGAGGGAGAAACGCTTGGCTTCACTCCCAGCGTCTGGAGACTCTGTCACACCGTATTTGGCCTTTCAAGGCAGGGACGGTTATATAAAGGGTTGAATTGTCATTTATCTGACATCCAAGAGCTTGTTGTTGTGTACTGGAGCCGTTCTAAAAGTGCAGCCCTTTCCCTTCCTTCCAGGGCAGGTGGGAAAGAAACTGCAGAGCGCCTCTAGGGATTCCTGATTCAAAATGCTATTTCCCTGCAAAACCTGACAGCGTCTATACGCCACAGGCTCTTCATTGATCACTTTCCAGTCAGGAGGTATTTGATTTAGACCATCAGGCTAGTCACTTTCAGCCTGTTCTTTTTTGTAAAAACTGTTTTTCAAAAGCATTGCTAGAATTAGGAGCTGATGCAGTGCAACCTCCTGCTCAAGCCAAGGCTAACTTACAAGTCCGATCACATTGCTCAAGGCCTTGTCCAGTCAAGTTTTAAAAATCTCTAAGGATGGAGACTCCACAACCTCTCCCTGTGACTTCTCTAGTGATTAACTAATCTCTAGCTGGACAAAGGGGAAAAAAATAACAAGTCAGAGTGAGTTTCCCTTGCAACTTGCGACTGCTGTCCTTTGTCTTTCCACTGTAAGGCAAAATTCTGTCTGTATCTTCTCTCATCTACCTTCTCATCTTCAGGTAGTTGCAGACAGCAATTAGAAGAAGCTTAAAGCAGCCCCAAATGAAACTCTGTCTTTACTTGACATAATACTTTCATATGGGACTGAATTTATCTGGGATGGCCAACGAAAGGAACTGCTTTTGCTATAGTGCAGCATAAGGTAAAGAATTTCTTTGAAGTACAGCGTATGGGACTGAATTTTTCTGGGATGGCCAATGAAAGGAACTGCTTTCGCTATAGTGCCGCATAAGGTAAAGAATTTCTTTGAAGTACAGCTGTTAGCTAAAACCCACCTCCTTAACTATGTTGTGGGCCTCATCAGCATTGAAGATCATCTGAAATAAAAATTTATTATTATTATTAGTTCTGATTGATAGAAAAGTAAACAAATGATGCAGTTTTACTCTAAGTAACATGTAGTGATCCTTGTCTGGTTACTTGCATTGTGTAGTCTGTTAGTACATTTCTAAAATCTTACCCTTTTTTCCCCAGCACCATACATAGTTTATGTAGTATGGTTTTGCTAGTCACATTTGAGCGGGTCAAAACATCTTGGGCCTCAGTGACCTTGCAAAGAGGTTCAATTTACACTCTCTGTAAAGATTAAGTTCCTCTACTGTCTATGCTTGTCATGGGAATATTCTCCAAGATAAAAAATTAAATGACAAATCTTTTCCTCTGAATCTTAATCCAGGTTTCTGCTGGAGTAACGGGTTTACTAATCCTGCTGCCCAGTGGTAACACAAGGTTTCACAACCTTGCTATCGGAAAGACTGGTTTCCATAGCTATTAGCTCACCCGAGTAACTTGCTTAAGTGAGAAAAAGTTCGCAAGTTTTAGTGCCTTCTATTTTCCAAAGGAAACACGGCCATTGCGCCATGTGCCTTTTCACATCCATCAATTTCAAACACTTGGGCACAGAGAGAAACCTAGGAGGTTTTTGGTTTGTTTGATTTTTTTTTTTTAAACGAAAACTGCTATCTAGAGAGCGAAATAAGCCCCCCCCGGGAAGGGACAGGCTCCCCCGTTCTGGCTGGCGGGGGTCTGCCTGCAGCGCAGAGCGAGCCCAGCACTACTTGTTATTTTTGTCCCCAAGGGTGACAGAAGAAAAATGGCCGCAGACCGACGACAGCACCTCCGAACACCGCTTCCACGCTCCCCTGCAGGCACTTTTAGCTCCCAGAACTGGCGCAGGCCGATAGAGCTGAAGCCCCAGGCCGGCGGAGAGCTGCGCCAGCCCCCAGCCCGAACCAGGAAACCCCGCTCCGCCCCGGGGAGGGCCCACAGGTGCTGCCCGGGCCCCGGGAGCGCCCGAAGGACAG
>NW_010419303.1:0-57270 GCF_000710305.1 Buceros rhinoceros silvestris
TACTTTCATTAGAAAGATTGATAAATTGTTTTTGTTCTAAAATGTTCTGTAGCTGGTGTTTGTGCAGGAGTATTTGCAGATGAATAAGGAAGGACATCCCATTCTCACATTAGCTGGATCAAAGTTTGGGACATTAAAAAAGCGCAGATTTGAAATGCATGGTTTGAACTAGCGTTAATAGGAATTTTCTTCTGCCGAGTGTATGGACTATCACATTAACCACAAACGACTCAATGTGATTAAGTAGTGGTCTAATATATGGGAAGGCTGAGCTGTAGAATTCTTCTTGTTGACTAAAAATTCTTACCTGATTTAGAGTTTCTTCATGCTTTGCATTTTTCCTTTGCATACATAGAAGTAATTTAATAGAAAGTCTGTTTTGTGCCTGGTAAGAAAGTATTTAGACTACTCTTTTTTTTTTTTTTTTTTTTTTTTTTTTTTTTTTTTTTTTTTTTTTTTTTTTTTTTTTTTTTTTTTTTTTAATTTACTGCATAGTAGAAGAAAAAGCCTCTATGTGGCTGTGTGCTGCTCTGAGGAAGGTGTAACTGAAATATTGTTGAAGCTTTTGCTGTTTTCCCGCTTGTGGGTCGTACATGGGTGGGTTTTTTGCCTGGTTGCTAGTCACAGGGGTTGATTTCAAGGAGAGCAGTTAGTGGGGTTTGGGTGATTTGTTTGTCCGTGTTTTGTCCCGCTCCCCAAACTCATCCTTACCATCGATACATGTAGAGAACTCAAACTTTAATTTTAGAATCTGGGTGAATCAGAGGACGGAGAAGGGAACTAGCACAGGGAGTAAGTCCTGGAACTGTTGAGTTCTGTCCCCAGTTTGCAGCTGGGACAGACGCAGGGAGCCTGCAGGCTCATGCCTGTTACCTAGAGTACTTTTGTTCTGGCAAGCTGGTTAAAACAGATCTTGGGTGCCTTTTCTTGGTAAGGTTTGGTTACTGGTAGCTCATTGTAGCCTGCGCGAGATTAGTGTTTTTATCCATTTATAGCGTTTTATTTTATAATTGCTTTTTAAAAAAAAATTACATATAATTCACTTTTTCGAAAGCAGAAGAAGAGAACTGGTGATGAAATTAAGCTCGCCTGCAATAGGGGAAGAATTTCTTCTGCTAATTTAAGGTGGTAATTACAAGGCTAGGCTGCAAGCAATGACTGTACATAACCCCAGGGCAGAGAGATCCTTTAAAAAACAAACGAACCAATGCTCCATCTCTCCTCTGTATATCCCTTTAACTCAATTTCGTCGCTTCTCCTTTTTGCTGTTACGCTTCTGTGTGGACACAGAAAAATATTACTGTCTAATTAAATAAGGAAAAAATTCAGACTTTATGAGGATTTACTATAGTTGTATGTAGAATAAAATGGTAATAAGCAAAATCAGTGGTTTGCTTCCATGTATATCTATGTGATACTTTCAAGCCTGGTAGTGGCTGGAAATGATATGGAACACTTTTTGGGCAGTCTGTTTGGTCCTTGTGGTGTATTGACCCTGGAATCTCTGTGCTACTTAAAACGCCTTGGAGATGAAAGAAAATAGCAAACTGGTTCTGTTAGACATGGACAAAGGCCACGAAAATTACATGTATAAATACTGAGAAATTGGATCTCTCTGATTCTGCAGTACAACAAAATTGTACCTAATAAAAATGTTATTGAGCTTTTGTTTGCTGCATTCACAGATATTTTAAAATTATTATATTTTAGCAGTGGATTCAAGCACACATGCATTGAGCGTAAGAGCTGAAGATGCAGACATTGCTCAGTTCCTTTGCAGGGACCTCACAGAGGAAAGACGAGAGGGCAAGAGAGACTCCTGGCTCGAGTCTGACCTTCTCTCACAGAAATTCTAGTTTCTTACAAGCTTTTACTGTAGTAAACCAGTTCCACCTCCTCTGCTGTGTGCAAAAGGAAATTGATCTAAAGTGGCTTTAGAAAAGGAGAGGCGTTGTGGACGTATTGTGCAGGGGTGGAAGGGGTCTCCTGTGGTTGCTGGCATTTTGGTTTAACCTGACATGTTTATAAAACAGCTTACATCTGAAAAGTTTAGGATTTATAACCCCTGCTGATTTGCTTAAACAGACACTTGCTATAATTTTCAGTTACTTACCAGCGTATATATGGAAAAGAGATGAACCTAGTGGAAAGAGAGCTTGACATCAATTAAATTTAGCTATCTGCTTTGTGTTTCTGTTTGATACACTGCTTCCAGTATAGTTTTTCCAAACTTCCTGTTTTTGCTTTATTGCCCGGACAAGTTTTACAAGATAGAGATGAGCTATTTAAAAATACTGTTCCTGGAAAAGAGGAGTAATATTTGGTATTAGATCTGCTCATTCGTTGTCTTCCATGTTCATGTCTGTCATTAAACATTTTATTTAGACTCTAGAAACCCGTTTCAGAAAGCCTGTGAGATTGTCTTAGTTATCTTACCCTGCTCAAATATCTGTAAATAAACTCTGAAGTGTCTCTCACTGGCTTTCTGAAACTATATTCTCTGCAATAGTGAATGAAACACACTTATTGAAATAGTCTTAAGCAATTAAAAGCATGTTAAAAACCTGCATTTTTTTTCTGGCCCATTGTTAAAAAGCTTCTGTTGGAGTTTATTCTCAGTCATCTTATTGATCAGGAATGAGCATAAACATCAGTCACGTCGATATGTTGTGTGTATGTATTTTGCAAGAACGAGCTTTCGTCTGTGTGTACACGTGCAGAAATAGAAAAGAGGATTTTACATCTCTTCATATAGAATTGTCTGTCTAAACAGCAGTGTCACAATCCAAGACAAATCTTAAAGAATCAGGTTGATTCTACATGAGGCTTGCAGGTTGTTTTATTATGTGAAAAGTGAGTACAGGATTTCCTCTTGATTGGTTTGGGGTTTTTTTGTTTGAAATTTTATGTTGTAGCAACAGAAATGCATTTTGATGTTTTAGGACTGACACTGAAAGGAGTCAATTCCACCGAACTCATAAATAATGAATTCTTGTTTTCAACTAGATGTCGTTGATAAATAACAAGTCAACAGGGAATGCATTAAATGACACTGAGTGAAAAGCTTTGGGGTTTTGATTGTGGTCCGTAGGTCTGTTAAAGGCTTTGCTAACTGAGCTCCAAGTTTTAAGGCATGGTTGAACGAGTTTAAATATTTTTGTTGAAAATTAAATACAGTAGAACCTTGCTAATCTGCACACCTCTTCATCACAGACACAGGACTGGCAAGCTCCGCGTCCGGCTCAGCAGAAACGAGTAGGACTGGAGTCAGGTCTCATGTTTCCTGGCTTCATTGTTCTTGAATCTACTATAGTATCTTACCATGTTAAATGCTCTTTGTAGCAAAATTAATCCTTCATTGAAAGGTACTTTTTTCTTTTTCCAGTCTTTTTTTTATGCTTTCGGTTTCACTTTCATGCGCATTTCCAAAATGTTACCTACTTGTGTAAAATTTGGATAGTAAATGCAGTAGGAAGAAGACTTAGGAAAGGCAGAAAACATTACAAGTTCTGAACTCTGGATTTTTCTGTAACGACAAATGGTCTGGAAGAGAGAAGTGTCTTTGTGGGTAATGGGAGCATGAGGGTTACATTGCTCTGAAATGACCTGAGATTCTTGGCTTTTATTCTGCTTTATGGTTGGAGTAGGGGATGTGAGGTCTTTGCTGCAGATGCTTCATTATGTGTGATCCACTGGTGATGATGTCCGAAACAGAAGTTCCACTCTGTTTTCATGAATTTCTCTCTTACTGTCCACTAGAAACAGAAATTATTGATGTCCATTGATCAAGTTTGAGGTTTTATCTTGATTGTGAAAAGAAAGATAAATCCTACCGTTACAAACCACTATGAAATGTTAGCTCCAGCCAGTCTGCAACTCCCCCTGCCCCCCGGATGTGGGCAACATACTTGAGGAAAGTCTGTTAAGCCTGACCTGATCTGGTCCAGCCAGGCAGGTACCGCAGCCAAGGGCAAGAAAACATTGAGTGCGTAAGAGGTTGGTTGGCTGATATTAGGAAAATATATTTTCCCACTGAACTTTCTAGATAAGCTGGACCTGCTGATTGATAACTGCTTACATGAGCTATAAAAAAAAAAGGTATCTCCTGGGAAGTATTAATGTTAGAGAGAAACATTAATAGTAAAATTTTCAATAACCAAGTTGAAGCCCCTTCCTACTTGTAAACAAGAGGTTGCAAAGAAGATTAGTATGATTACTTTATTAGCCCTTTGGTAATTGTTCCTAGACAGTGTTTGGAATTGGAGAAAAGATGCTTTGTGCTTGTTTTTCACCAAATGTGTGTATATATACATCATTACTCCTAGTTGAAAGTTTAAGCGTTGTCCTTTAACACTGGTATTTATTTCTCTACATGTTGATGTGGTGACAAGACTGAGCTGTGTACTTCCATTAATTCTGTGGCAGGATAAAGTTATACCACTTTTGAAGTTAGTAGCAGCCAGAAAGTACAGGGAGTTGTTTACAGCAGAGTCCCATCGATTCTCCTTTTCTGTGGAAGCATTCAAGCAGTAAGACCTGCACAGTCTGTTTGGCACAGTAGCCGCTCTCAGCTGGCCCTGTGCCCTCCTGCTGTTAGTCAGGGCAGAGGATGTGCCAGATCTCAGATTGTAACGGAGCAGAGCCTGCTTGCAAATCTGCTTGTAGTTAGCCTGGGGCCTTTTGGCAGCAGACTACAGCTGATTGATTTAGTTGCAATCCTTTTCCCTTAATATTTTCCATCTGGCCAACAATGACCTATAAAGACAGACACAAAACAGAGTTTGAATTATGAGGAGCGTAATAGTAAAATGCTTCCAAATCTCAGTCTAGAACCTGCACCGATGGATCGCTGCCACTGCGTGGCCGGAGGAAGCTTGTGCTAAAGCACTATTGCAACTGTGCTGATAAGAAAACGCATTGCAGTTCGTAAGTTCAAAGTTATGTGTGTTGCGGTTAAACTTTTCGTGTGTTGCCCTTCTTGCTGTTTATTGATCGGGAGCAGGAAGTGAAGCTCTCGCAGCGTATGCTTCCTCGCATGCTTCTCTTGCTCGTACTGCTGGGGCAAAATCGCACTGCAGTGTCAGGAGCCGTGTGAGAGCAAGAGGTGGTAGAGCAGAGACGAGGAGGACAGGGAAAGGACCGTGAATCTGGAGTTGCTTTAAGGCAAGCAGCAGGTTTGGGGCACTTGCATTCTGATGATGCTAACTAGAAGGTGATGGGTCCCAAGCTCTCAGAGCTGCAGGCATGGATTAATGCCTTCCAGAGGGCTGCTTCCAGGTCTGGGCTATTTGTCAGCTCTTCCAGTTCTGGTCAGAGCAGAATTCTGGCTCTGATTACAGTTTTCTTAAATGCTTATAGTTCTCTCTTCTTTAAAATTTGTATCCTTAAAGAAAATTTGTAAACTTATCTGTGCAGTTCCATGCAGTTCTGTAGTAGTCCTGTCACAGCAGGCTTTTTAATGTGCCAAGTTTACCACCTTCCCTCAGCAATGCTGGGCGATGTCAGGGGTTCGCAGTTTTTTTTCAAAGGTGGCACAGACTTTCACATGTCTTGTTGGTCATAATATTTACAGGAGAATTAGAAACTGATTGAGCTGGGAGAAGGCTCCAGGGTGTGATTTATGTTCACACCAACTACAAGCCTCAGAGGCTGATGAATCCGGCTCTGAGGGTGCATGTTGCACTTCATTAGCTGCAATGAAACCTACTTTAGATTAGGTGATTGTTCTAAGTTAAAGATGTTATAAGCTTGTCTCGCCTGTGGAGTCCAAAGCATAAGGAATCTGTGCTTTATATTTAAACAGTTGACAATTGATTTGCTCTTGTAATATTGCAACTATTCCAAGTCTCAGACATTTAGGACCTAGAACTCTAAATAGTTCCCTGGGAGGAGGGAGGAGGAGAGCTGCGTTGTGATTTGTTTGTTTGTTTGTTTGTTCCTCTGTTTAGTAGAAATTTTTATTTGCTGACTTTGAAAACAATAACAAAATGTGCAGGGACAAGGGAAAGAAACTTCTGCTGTCCTAGACGGAGTGACTCTTTACATTTTCTGAAGTTGTTGACCGTATAACCTAATGCAAGGCTCTTATCCGAGAGTTGCTTCTCTGCTGACAGTCCTTTGTTCTTGTTTCATCTCGGTCTGCTGCTTTTAATAATGGCAGTAGTAAAATTGGGGATCTGAGTTCCTGAAAGTGCAGTCAGAGGCACAAGTATGTTGGCTTTGGAACACTGCTGTAATCAAGCAGAGCTTTCCTGTTGGAAACCTTTTATTACTACATTATCATTATTATTTTTTGAAGTAAAAGTGAAGAGCAAAATTAATAGCATAAGGAATAAGTGCAGAAGGGAGAAATGAATCCTTTTGGTGATTTTAGGAAAGAGTAAAGGTAAAAGGTGCATCACTGATATATGGGCTGAAGAAGAAAGGCAGACCAGTTGGGATTTAGCTGGTGTTTATAATACTCTGTTTATGATTTTTGGTCTTCTTTTGTCCCCTTATGCCTCAAGGTAGTTCTTGCCAAAATAAATAACTTAATAAAAAAAAATCCTGTTGTATAAGATCAGAGATTAGATTTCTGGTGGAAATTAGATTTCAGATGGCACAGTTGCTGTCATGTAGGAGCCCTAGATTGGAACTGGCAATTGATTTAATGGAACAACCTCAAGGTAATTTTTATAGCAGTGATGGGTGCTGTTCGTTCTGAATAGTCCCTCTCGGGGCAACACGTTGTGAGATTGGTGTAGTGAAAGTGTCAGTTCTGTGCTATTGTCTCGCTGTTTTAGTTCTGTTGTTGTTTTGGTGCACCTCTAGGTAAGGTAGAGTTCTGACCCACAGTTTATAGACGTTTTCTTGCAACATTGGAGTTTCTTGACAGAACTTGTGAAAATGTGAAACAAGAACAGTATTTGCTTTCAGAATACACTGAGTAAATACACAATATAAAGTCAGTTATAAGTTGTAACTATTTGAGCTCTCTCAATGCTTATCCTTCTCGGAGAGCCAGGATCCCTTAAAACAAACAACCCCGCCTTCCTTCTCTTCCCTCTGTTCCCAGTGTGGGATGATGCTAATTTAACTGCCTTTTAGTGAATTTAGAGAATAGTGAAGGTGTGTCAAAGGAAGCTTATTGCAGATTTTGCCAAAGCTTTAATCTTGACTGCAAGTGAAAACACCTCTGTAAAATATCAGTGAGAAGGATCACAACAAAAAAATGGCACGTGTTAGTAAAGCGAATGTATTGCTGTGGTGGAATGGGATGAAGCCAAGAATACTGCACACTGGTCCAGCTAGTTCATTGGTCTTGCCCACTGACCAGAAACCAGTTTTACTTAATTAGGGCTTCAGGTCACACCTTCGTTAGTTGCTGAACAACTGTAACAGAAGTAATTAAATCATGTCACTTTTTATTACCTTTGGCGCTGGCTGACTGGCTTGGAAACTTCAATTTTAAGGCTAAACCCAAATGAGTTAGTGCAGCACCTTGGGGAAAGCCCACTTCCTCAACATCAAAAAGGCAGGGAGGAAGTAGTTAAAGTAGAAGGTGGATAGATCTCTTCCACAAATGGATCACTTTTGGGTTGCTGTCTGAAGGCTCACAAAATGCATCCATCAGGAGTGGGACCGTCCTGAACTTGCTGACAGATGTCTACAACGTTCCCCCAATGAGATTACATGGTGACTTCCTCCTTCAAAAATCGAGATGTAGCAGAAACCCTCGGGTTATGCTGTGGTAACTGGAGAAGCAGGGGCTGTTCCGAGAGATGGAACTGCTGGGAAAAGCTGCCTGACTTGACTTCTGCATATTGTTTCAATAGAAAATGTGATTCAGCCACACTGTAATAATAGTAGAAGGGCTTTGTATGGCTTCGTACAGGCAGTGTTCCCTGGATTGTGCATGGATCTGAAAGAAAAACCTGAGTTTGTAAACCTGGTTGCTTATGAATGAGCTTGATAAGGAACAAGGCTTCTGGAGCTCTCTACAGCAGCGTGCTGTACTACGTGGTGCGCCTGCTGATAGGGAGCACTTTTGATTTATAACAAGTTCATAATTCTTCTGAAATTTCAGCTGAAACTTAGTACTAGAGGGCATAGCTCAACAAGCACATCTGATTGGAGTCTGTAATGAAAAGGAGCTGTTTCTCTGGTCGAGCAAAAAGGGTTAATTTGCATTGGGATGAAAAGACTGTTAAGGATCTACTATTTCAACCTGTGATAGACTTACCAGTAGTCTTTGATCCCCAAATGAAATGTGATGGATTTCAACTGATGCCAGATGTCTCAAACCTAGCGGGATCTCTGATTGTCTGCCACATTCAGAATTCTCTCCTCCAGCACTTTCATGTGTGCTTTTAAACGTGGTTTGAGAAGAGATTCCTTGACAAGCTAAGCCTTTGGAATCCTGTCTCTGTATTGTCACTTCAGGGGGGATCTTTAGGCTATGCTCATGCTAACACAATCCAACCTACATTTTTGAGCCTCCTGTGCCAAATGGCTCTAATTACTTCTTAACCAATTTTTTTTTTTTTTTTGAAGTCTGGGGAACTTAGTACCAGTATCGTCTGTAACTCTTCTCTGTTTAAGGCTTCTCTGCCCTCTTGTTGTTTGTTGATTAGAGATTTTATCCTGGCCAAGTAAAACTGTCGTTCAGTGTATTGCTGTTGGTATCAAGTGGAACATCATTGCTGCCTCTAACTTTAACAAGACTCCCTTGTTGCATTTCAGAAATCTTACCAACTGTCGAGCACTCGCGTATACCCATCTTCTCATGGAGGGTGCTTTATGGGTATCCTTTGCCTGTGATTTTACTGAGCATAATTGTCAGTGTTTGCCTTGTAAATGCAAACAAACTTTTTTCTTGATGTACCTTCTATTTCCTGTCGCTACTTCAGTCCTTTGCTCTTGAACATGCTTGAGATGTTTGTTTCTTGGTCCTAAACTCTTCAGAAAAGGAACAAGAGACCTTATGATTGTGTTTGGGAGGGTTTTTTTAGTAAATAAGAAATTAAATAAACTTTTTTTTTAATAATACACTTGATCTTTCAGAGTTAATCATCCTAGCATGTCAAATGCGAGAAGGAAGCTGCACCTGGTCAGACATGCTTATACTAGCTGGGTGCAGTAAGAACTGCAGGCTTCTACTCCATAAAAGCCTTGTGTAGCGGGGATTGTGCTGTTGTAAAGCTGATCAAATCGCATAGTTCTGTCCTTCTGTTGTCAGCCTGTGCTCCAGGCTCTAGAGATGTATGTACTCTCCAAAATCTGCTCACAGTTCTGCATTTTGTGTCAGCAGACCCTAGATTCTGTCTTTTAAATTAATTCCGTTCTCTTTTCTCTGTGTGGACTGACTGAAGAAATATCACTTGGCAAGTTTTCCCAGTGGTGTGAAAAACTTGTGTGTTAGAAGTTAAAAATCTTTGATTTTTAAAAAGAACTGATCAACCAGAGGGGAAACAAAGTCCACAACCATCTCCCAGACCTTAAAGATACTTCTGAAATAAGTTAAACACAAATACTCTTAAGACACTTCCTTAAATTTTGTGTTGATAGGTAATTCACAAGAAAAAAGCTTCACTACTGAAGATGCTTCAGATGTTGTATGTTCTGAATTATGCCTGTATCTGTGGGCCTGGGATGTGCAGTTTCTTTGTACAGAATCTAGGATGCTAGTGCTGGACCTGTAAGACACAAAGTGTGGTATTTCTATATTCCAGTCTGAAGTGTAATGCTCCAGGTTCTTAAAACACAGATTCTTTTTGTATAAATTGTTTTTCAGTGCAAGTCTAAGGCACGTTTCTCATTTGAAAAGCTGTTTCTTTTTCAGACTGCAAAATTACATTGTTTTCTTCTGTCTGCAAGTGCTCCTGCGAGAAGCAGGGCAGCTCTGTGTGCTGGGTTGATAGAAGCTTCAGGATGTTGCATACTGTAATGCTAAAGTTCTTCTGAATTCGTTTTATTTACATGAATTCCACAGTGCAGCTGCACTGGACTTTTTTTTTCTCCCCTCAAGGTTTTAGAGTGACCACAAAGAATCCAAGAAAGGGTGACAGCCTTGTCAAACCCAGACTTAAGTTCTATTTGCCGTGTCCCAATTAGATGTTAGCACACTAACAAAAGACCCCTGCAATGGTTATCTCAAGCTCCCCGCACTTTTTAGCTTGACTAAAATGTAAAATTGTTACATCATAAATCTCTTTGCTTCAGTTTTCTGGCTTCGTGCTGCTGAAGGGATGTATTCAGCTCCTTTGAGCTGTCCTTTGTGAGCGATGCTGCTGCTGCGTTTCAAGAGCCACTGTAGCCGCTTGGGGAGCGGTTGGGTTCAATAGTGCTATTTAGTGAACTTGGGAGTCTTTGTGCAAGGCAGGCTTGCTGTAACTGCTTGTACTTGGTCACACTGGGCAGAAAAACAGGAAAGGGAATGTTTTAATTGACTTTTATTATTAACAGACAGTGGCAAGTCACCAAAGTAAGCACTTGCTATTGACAATTATACAGTATTAAGACACTCTGTAGGACAAGATGTGAAAGTTCTGTGTGAGCCAGTTCTGTGGGGTTAAATACTTCTAAAATATGTATGTGAGTCACGTGTTTAAGCTACAGGACTTTTAACTGGCTCTCGTGGAATCATGGAAAGATCACTCATGGGTGACAATCAAAGGGCAGTTTATACAAAGTTGGGGAAGATGCAGAAAAGGAAGAAATCCCATGAAAGCCAAAAAAGGAAAGGATTCAATGGCCTTCTGCCATGGCAGAGGCACTTACAATAGCTTGGGGTCTAATGCAGAGACAAAACTTTGTAATAAAGAAAGGCCATTGGCTGCTCCTCTGGAAGGTGAGCCTGCACCTCATCAGCATGCACAGATGTTGCTATGGAGATCCGTGGGTATGTGTGTGTGTGTAAGCTTACAAGTATGAGAACGTGTCAAAAGACTGAGTCTAGAAGAGAGAATAATGATGTACTGAGTTCCGTAAGGTGTAGGGGAAGATATTGGAACATAGCAATGGCTGAAGTGGGAGTTTAGCCTACGGAGGTTCCCAAATGAGCCCAGAGACACCCTGGTTGTTTCAAATGCATTTTGTAAAAATGCTGGAAAAACGGAGTGGGAGAAGGAAAGGGAGGTGGAGAAAACAAAAATTAATATTTCTGCAAGGAAAATAATAGGGATATGAAGACTCATCTCTCTTGAGGGGAGAAAAAGGATTATTTTTAAAATATGTAGTTAAGTCATTCCACATAGTCTTAGCTCTTAAAAATTTAAGATGTAATTTAAAAATACTTTAAAAGGGAAATTCACATTTTTATTCACATTTTGAATGAAGAGAAGGAAAAATTGTTTTGATGGCTGTACTTTTGCTATTTAAAACTGTGTCTGCATAAACCCACTGGAGATCATGGTGACTGGCAAACAGAACTTCATTCACCGCCATAATCTGCAGTCACCATGGTTAACTTAAAGAACATGATTGCTGGCACTAGCAATTGTGTCTGGGAAGAGTATCACTAGTTACCAGCTGCAGGAGGATGGAAAGAAGCAGTACAGGTTTTAAGTATAAATTGCAGTGTAAGTTATCTTTAAATGCAAGAAGTTTTGAGATAACTAGTCTCCAAGAAACTGTAGTAAATTTTGATACCTTTTCTGTATTCATTTTCTTTCTAACATGGTGGTGGTGGGATTATCCTTGGAGGTGCCCTCCGAGTTCTGTCTGTGAGGATCTGTTGCTCGTCTGCAGGTACTGACAAGTACCTTGAGTCAGAAAATGTATGTTCTGCTTCACCAGGAACATTCAGTAGGTGAATACATTAAATTAATAATAGTAGTAGTAGTAATAATAATAATAAAGTCCATCTTTTTTCAGTTTGCTGAATTTTACTTGAGATTTCAGTCTGATATGTTACTGTCCTAAGGGTTTTGAGTTTGGAACAGTGACGTTGTATGGAGTGGATGTAGAGAATGAGGTGCACGTACACCCACTGCCACCAGTCACGCGCACCCTGAGCGTGACCATGCAAGCACGGGCATTTCTCTCAATAGACCAGCCCATTGGCGTGTAAGAACCTGCTGTGATTTCGTAGTGATTGCACTGCCACAACTAAGGACCAGTCAGAACTGAAGCACCGGTGTGTGTTTCTGATGCCTGCACAAGTCGTGCTGGAGTAAGAAATGCTTGGCCTGAGTTTCCTCTTCCTTTGTCCTTTTCCTTTTGACACTTTGTCAGTCACGAGTATTTCCGGTGAAGTTAGTGAGGTTGCATACTATGGTTTATGTAAGAGCTAAGGCCATTATTGACAGAATTAACTGTTCTAGACCACTGTGGATGATTGTACTGAGCCAAAGGTCAAGATAGAGGAACCCCTCGAATCCAGTCCTGGCTGATACAGCCTGATTTTGTGAGCCTGTTACCACTGAGAAGTATCCATCTGTAAAATGGAAACGACTGTTCTGTTTTGCAAAGGAGATGGCAGTTGGTTATGCTGTTATCAACATATATAGTATGTGTTAGAAATAAATACATGTTAAAAATTCCAATTCTGATCTGTGCGAATGGAAGGAATAAAAGTTAGTGTGCTCGCAACTCAGTCTATTAGGAGATGCTGCAGTTAGTATGTTGAACTTAGACTAGTTACTCAGGCTCATTAATTTTCAATGACAAAGATACATGTAAAAAATGCAGTTCTGCCTATATCTGAAAGTTGTTTAGTACTCTGTAGAAATTGTATGAACCAATAATAACCTCCATCTTTTGTGAATTACTTGTCTTTGTAGAGGAAACCAAAGATTCTCCAGGTACCTTTCCAGAAGGATTTGCTTTGCTTTTTCATGGTGTCAGCACACCAGTAGAATGGGATGCTGGAGCTGTCAATGTTGAAAATTAGTTTTCTAAACAGTTGCTATGGTAATTAGCAAATCCTCATACATCATTTTAAAAGGCACCCCTTGCCACTGGGGTTTGCTGCTGCTACACTGGACCATGTAGCATTTTTGCTGCCAAAGCTCTCAGTACACCTTCAAACTCTGTGGTGCTCCATGGGAGTTTATTTTGATGAGTTCAGCTTTCACAGTTATCTCACAAACTTCATTGACTTCACTGGAGATTCACCTTTCTAACAGTGAGTGGAATTCCTAGTTCCAGACTGTGTTCACCTGTTTGCCCAGCCTCTCTTTGCACTTGACCTTGGATGTACGTGGTATTTGTAAGATAGCTACGTGATCTGGAGTGATGCATGCTGTAACTTATGACTCTCCTTCATTTTAATGAGCACTCAGAAAATATCAAAAGAAATGATAATGGTGAAATTTTCAGATTTCAAACAAAGCATATTTATTATCAGACCCTTTATTCATTAGTAAGGCTTCAGAATTGGATAAGAAGCAGCTGTTTTTTCCTGAGGAAGGCATCTTCTACTTGATAAGAAATCCTCTGGGTGCCAGTGTAGTTAGTTATGTTGCTTAAAGATATTCCCTCTTTGCTGATCTTGGAGGTGTTGCTTTTTTTTTTTTTTTTTTTACTGTTGACAATTCCATTTGTCTTTACATCTGGGCAATCACTGTCTTGGGTTTGTGTATGCTCTCTTGGCTTCTGTGTTTGCTGGAAGGCAATCTTTAGATTCCGATGGAGATAAAACAGTAGATCTTGTATGTTCGTGCAGCTTGAAGTCCCATAACTTATCATCAGTGAGCCCTTCGTTGACCACGGGGCAGTAGCCGGAGCACTGTACTGAAGCTATGGAGCGTGATCCTGCATCTTCCAGTCAGTGAAAGCGTTTTTAAAGGGGAGATCTTACCCTCATTTAAAACCCAAACTGGGGTAACGACATGGCAGGCTGGGTACAAGAGCTGCGCAGTGACACAGGCAGTGCCTTCCTGCAGGCTTTGCCACAGGCTGGCATGTGTTTGTGACTGTCGATACCAAAAACCTTATTTCCAAAATTGCCGATGGCAGACAGGAAGGGAGAGGGCTTGGACTGTCCCTGATGTCACTGGCCATTTAACATCATGAGTGAAGTTGTATTGAGTCATCTCTTGCTGCGCGTTTCTTGCTGGGGAATGACAGTACGGGCACGTGTGTGTCCATGTGTGGTTTGTGTGTGGATATAAATGTGGTTGCTTTATTTCAAAAGCTCCAGCTTAATCTCCAGTTCTGGTTGCAGTCCTTTCTGGAGGTCAGAAAACATGACCTCACATGTGCTACTGTGATAGAGCAGTTTTTCCCTTTCATACGTTGAAGCACACAAGTGGATTAATCTGTTGAAAAATTCAAAGCTAAATTGACTAAAGTCCAGCATTGTCATCTGTGTAGCAGCTAATATTGGGTGATGACATTTTCTGCTCAGTGTCACTTTTGAAGTATGGATTGGACTTGTGTGAGCAGCTGCCTGGGGAGCTGGGCCTTCTGCAGCTGCCAGTGCAGCAGTCATCTGAGTCCTCCCGCCTTCCCCACCGCCGTCCGTGGGCTGCGCCATCCCGAGACAGACTGCTCCTTGCAAGTCGAGTCCAGGAACAGTGACCCCCTTCCCACAGGCGCTGCTGGGCTTTGGGATCATGCTCACCACTGCTCCTTCTCTCGTTGCCGCTGTCGCAGCTGGGCTGTTGGTTGCTGGTTTTGTACTGTGGGTTTTGTTTCTTAACTCACAGTTTGGAAATGTTCATGGTTACCAGCTGTGTGCAGCCTGTTGTCTGAAGGTTTGGACCGCCCCTCGTTGCTGTGACACATGGAACTAGCGATGTTTTGTACTTCCAAGGAGCGCACTAAAAAGGTGCTGACATATGAGTTACTGAATAAGGTACTGTGCAGCTTGTGCAGCAGAGTTTGTGCAGACCTCGTGGAGCATAATAAGCAGTTTTCCTGTGCTCGTGCTTGTTTCCCATCAGACTGGCCTGTCTCTGCGCTGAGGCTGCATCGCACGCTGCAGGTTCAGAGGCAAAGCAGAGTGCTAAACCCATCTCTCAACTTGAAAAAGCCTGGTTTGATGAGGCTTCGATTTGATTCTTGTGATTTGTGGCAAATTTATGGTATGTGTGAGGAAACTGAAAACGAGTGTAAACTTAAACCTGAAAATTTCAGATTGCTCTTTTATTTTTGTTTACTCATAACCACAATCTGATTTATGCTGAATGGAGTCTTTGAACTTCAGCTCTCTTGAAGAATTTCTAGTCTGTCGCTTTTTTGATGTTGCTGGAAGGGGGGGCGTGTGTGCGCGCGGGTGCGTGCGCTCGCATGCTATGGTGCTCTGGGCAATTTCACTGCGGAGCGCTTCCCTTCCTTTGTTTAACCTATGACCTGTGAAAACAAGAGTTAATCAAAAGTTCTGAGGTAGCTAAGAGGAAGGGGAAGTGTTTGGTTACAAATTAAATATGAGCAAGTCATAAGCCATAAATCTTCGGTAGTGCTACCAGTTGGGCTGCTTAAGTTGCATGTGGTACAGAAAGTTTTGGTGATAAATTCAACCTCTATTTCTTTGGAGGGGTGTTTAAAGGCTGCCTCAAGGATTTGCTTTTTGTAAGAAAAATCCACATCTTTTCTTTTTTCCTTTTGGCAGAGAGCTAGAAACAAATTCGGATAACTGTATTGCTTGAGTTTTAATTTTTTCAACTTCCAACTGGTCAGAAGTTGGTCTAAGAAAAGCGGAACTGTTTCACTCTTGAGTAGTAAACACATGGAATAAGTGATGAAGTAAAAGGCAGAATAAATTAGTTTCCTTATATATCCAAAGCTTTCAGGATGAGAGAGAACCTGAGTTCTGCAGTGACAAAGGAGGGAGGTGAAAACTGAAGTGAGATTGTCTACATAATTTATGCAATTTTATGGTGGGTTGGTTTGTTTTATCTTGTCTTGCACCTCTCTTGAGCAAGAGTCTCACAGATACCTCTGTGTTGGATTGTGCTCAGGTCTGCTTCAAATATCAGGTAATTTCCTCAACTTCAAAACTGTGAAGCTTCTCTCCTCAAAATGGAAAGTTATTCTTAAAGTAAGAAAAAGAGGTGGCTCTGCCGAGATGATGATCCATCATTTGGAAAACACGGATTAAAATAAGGAGGAGTCACTGTTAAACAAAGGACCACAAGGAAGTTCATTGTAATTCTAGGGAAGAGAAACAAGGCTGTACCTTCCCTTTTGTTGATGTTTTGACATTGTGTGAATATGAGACTTTTATCTGGGCTGTTTTTATTAGAATTGTGGAAGCTATTTTCTAGGTGCTGAGCAAAAGGACTAAAACGGGGTTTGGATGGAGTTTGGGTTTAGCTGTGAACGAAGAGGCCCATGACAGGACAAAGTTAAATCTTTGAAGAAAGAACCCAACCTGACCTTGGTTCAGAGCTCAGCATTGTCCCAGGTGGGGACATGCACCGCTCGCCTGCCGATGCTGGGGCTCTGAACAAAGCACAGCACTGGCAAACTGGAAGCTGAGGTACCTCGGTGCTGTTTGTCGCTTTTACACTGACACATACATTACAAACGCAGTAATATTTTGAGAGTTTCTTGTATTAACTCTGTAAATGTAGTTTTCCAGCAAGTCCCTGAACAATTAAGTAGCACTTTAAAAATGCCTTCCTGAAAGGGGCGTTGGTTTCGTATCATCAGGGAGCGTTCTGCCGCCTTGGCTTCCTGGCTTTTCAAACTCTTTTGATAGATGCCTTGCAAGGATTTGTTTACCGGGTTCTTAATCTCTACTTAGCAGATATGTTTTGAGAGGATTTCGCGTTACTCTTGTAATGGCTTTTAACTCTGCTGAAGTTTATTTAACTAAACAGAAAGAAAGAAACTTATCGTCTAACTAATCCTTCTTGATTGTTTACAGTATAATGCCAAACTTAAATGCTGTTTGAAGTGGTAATTGTCTGTCTTTCTGCTCTATCCTAATACGTAGTTTGTAAAGATGCTCAGAGCCTATTAATTTAAATGATAATTCTGTCATATAGCATGAAAAGTTAAGTTGCTTATCGGTATATTTTGATAAGCTACTTACATTTTACAGTAGCTTTTGCAGGCTTCAAACAGACATTAAGGATGGAGTGCCATTCGCTTTATCTGTCTCATATATAGCTTCTCACTTCATCTATTACAGAAGCTGTACAGTTAGGACCCACGGGGCACTCGATTCTTCATAGTTGTCAGGGTGCAGTCATATTTTATAAAAACTTTAAATCCTGTCTAACTATATCCAGATAGAATCCATTTGCTTCAGAAAGTGTTGGTGATTAAAAGAAGAATCAGTTTGTGCGTCACACAAACCTGCTTTCCTATTCGCTGTAGCTGAGGGGCAATTCCTTCCTGGTTTTTAAAAAGGGATTGAACTAAAGAAGGGTGCCATGAAAACAGGGCCCAAAATCAACCCGAAGCATACTGTAGTGAAAAGTAACATCTTGGCTGTCTGTGATGGTTTATGGATGAATGAAAATGTACTGTAAATGAAAAAGATGTGATTTTTTTCTGCATGTTGGTCCTTTAGTTTTGTTTCTTTACTTCTTATGTAAGTTGAGTGCAAATTTACTGGAATTTTGAAGGGCTGGGCTAAATACAGTGATGGAGTAAGATATGACAACAGGTAAAAACAGAGATATTTGTTATGCGGTTTAAAAACTCCAGTTATTTCAGGATTCAAAGCCAAAACAACTGTCTGCAGTTTACT
Source organism: Buceros rhinoceros silvestris (assembly GCF_000710305.1). Lineage (NCBI taxonomy): Eukaryota > Metazoa > Chordata > Aves > Bucerotiformes > Bucerotidae > Buceros > Buceros rhinoceros. Next base: position 17,627 of record NW_010419303.1, read on the forward strand.
AGGACCCTCAGCAGCTCTGCTGATGGCCAGTTATTCAGCGTATACTTTGGGAAATACTTAGAATTAAAAATGTTCCACTGTTACCGTACATTTATCTTACAGGTTTAAAACTTCTTTTGGGTTGCGAGTTTGTTGTTTGCAGGGTAAGAAGGAAGGTGAACCCACAGCGCTGACACAAAAGGTCTGATGCGTGTAAAGTGTCGTGTCCAGGATGCATCTCTGTGGTAAAGGCTAGCAATCTTGGCTTTATTATTGAGATTTAGCAAGCTAAATGAATGCTTTTTCTTTTTTTTAGTTACCTCCCGTGGTTTGAAGTCTTTTATAAGCTGCTCAATATCTTGGCAGATTATTCAGCCAAAGGACAGGTATTATTCTAAAGTACTAACCCTGCTTTTCCCTGCCCCAGTATCAAGTGAGGGAGAGAAAACAAGCTGTTTTAAGAAGTGCTTGTATCAGAGATGACCGTGTGAACTACCAGATTGTATGATGCAGTAGTATAGAGGGTCATATCCAGCCACGCTCAAAGCTTGGCAAGTGCCTTTGAAAACTAAATATGCTTTTAAATTATTTTGGGGAAAAGATAACGTCCAGGAATGGGGATCCAGCTGCAGTTAATGGTTTCCCTGCGGTCACCCGTACTGTGCAGGCTTCTTGATGATCTGGACTGCGTAGAGCAGGTCCCTGCAATTCCTGTATTGCAGTGGTTCATAGGTCTGACAACTGTCTGACCCAAGTTTACTTGTCAGGTGAAGTAAGTGTAGAACTAAGGTACTGACGTAAAGTGCTTACTCACATAACATCATCTGACGGGTGTAACTGAGGCTTTGCTTTTAAAGCAAAACAAAGTAAAATTCAGTCTTGAGACAGTGAAAAAATGTGAACTAAGCCATTCAAATTTGCTTCTAGGTTTTTAAGTGACAATTTACAATACAGAGAAATGACATAGATGATTGCAACACTGAGCCTAGTTTCATGTATTTAAAGCATTACAAGTATAATCTTCAGTATCATTCCACAAACATTGCCCTTCCCTCTTGGGTTTAGCTCCTTACCTTACAGAATGCCTACTTACTGTTCCTTTTTTTTTTTTTTTTTTTTTTTTTTTTTTTTTTTTTTTTTTTTTTTTTTTTTTTTTTTTTTTTTCCTTATTCCAGGATAGTCAAAGGAGTGAGCTCCTGGAAACATTTTATAAACTCACCATCCCTGAGCCTGGAACCTCTGTTCATCTTGGAGTGGTAAGTGAAGTGGGAGAGATGTAAACTGAGGTGTTTAATTTTCCTTACATTTCAAAATAGAGGAATGTCAAAAGCAGTTCTCCTCTTCAGAACTTGGTACACGGATGTTGTTTTCCCATGAGGGGACAGAGCTGTGAAATTCCGCTTTTCACATTTGGGGCCCTCTGTTTCCCTTTCCTTAACCTCAGATGTCTTTGAAATGCTGTTCTTTGACTGGAGGAAGATTGTGTATATTCCCCATGGAAATTTCTCACCATATCGTCTGTGACCTGCCAGAGGTCACAGAGCAGCAGCATGACATTTATTGCCCACACTTGTGCAGAACTCCTCGAGGAGTCTGCAAGGGGGACAGGCCTGGAAGGCAAACAGTCCTGTACCTGGCATGGCAGCGTTTTGAGTATTAACTGTTTATCACATTTTCTGATTCCTTTTCCTCTTCTTCCTCCAAGAAAAAACCTCCCACAAAAAAGAATTTATTTCATTTTTATATCTTGTGAGAAAACTAATCAAAGAACATTGAAAGAATAGGCGTGGGATTGATTTTGAATTTAGTCTTTTGGGGTTTTTGTCTTCAAGTTAATTTTTGCAGAACAACCTCATGTTCCAGGCTGTAGTGAAAAATTCCTTGCGATGCGCGCTGCTGCTGTTGCCAATTAGTCATTTAGAGTTCACATGGAAACTAGTGATGTGTGCAGCCACAGTTCTCTTCTCCTTCTCATTTCCTTTACTCCTTTTTCTAAAGTACTTTTTGGCAACAAGCAGCTTACTCTCATCACTTCACCCTGTAATGTCAGTCGACAGGTAGCAGTTGTTTGGCCTTGCGAGGTCACCAGCTGGCAGTGGAAATGTCGCAGTCCTCTGGAGGCGAGCTCTTTTATGAACAGCATTTCTGTTTAAGGGGATGAGCTGTCTCAAAAGGCAACAATCAGTTGGGATATTTCAGTTTTTTCATACCAGTGGTTTCAAGGAATGCTGCCGGTCTCCCCTTGTCTCAGACATTTCATGGGCGATGAAGCAAGAAAGGATATAAAAAAGCAGCCAAGGGATTGTTAGCTGTGGTGTCTTTACACATTTTATTTTGGCTGTTTACAAGCCTGTTCTGGGGTTGGGGTGAGGTTCCTGTACGTGACATATTTGTGTACACTGTTCCTGTATCTCTGCATTGCATTGCATCTTTTCAACCAAACTACACCACTGATAAATCAAAAAGCAAAAAATTTGTGTTTATACATTTAGTGTCTATATTCAGTGTAGTTGTTACACCCGCTTGCTATTTTGGGTTATAGACTGTTCATGAACCACTGAAATGACTGATACACATATACAAGAAAATTGTGCCAATTGTGGAACCATGCCAAGAATGCAGCAGCTTCCAAAGCTTCAGCAAGTGATTAATAAGTAGCCCTAAGACAAATTGTGCAAAGCTTAAATATGATATAAATTGTATACAACATTGATTTACAAAAGCAGTTTGGTCACATTCTGCCCTTTCCCAAAGCTCTGACTGAGAATCGTGAGTCATGCGTGGTCCAACAGGGAACTAGGGGGAACCTGGTCTCTTGGAGAGCAGATGATTAAAAACCCGTAACAATACAACGGATAATGAAATTGCGAGACCAAGATAGTCTTTCAAAATGTGTTTTTTAAGGCATATAAAAGTGACCTAAAACTTCAGTACTATTTTTCAGGTAAGTAGGTATAAAACTTTAGGAAACTTTTCTCGGTAAATTTCCAGAACTTCACCATTGTCTTGAATGGAACGTGCTGACACTGTAAGTCAGAAGGACCTGCTTGCTGCTCTTCCCCCTAGTCCGCCATGCAGCTTGCAGTGGGCTGTGGAAAGATGGCTTGAATTATCGACTGCCTTGGAGTTTCCATGGCATATGTCATACATTGTCTCTGTCAGCATCGCTGAAGAAAAAAAAATATAATACAACTTTTCAGGAGCATTTGATACTTTCTGTCTTAACGCATTTTGTATTGCAAGGTGATCTGAAAATCCAGCTCTTGAAACACGTAAAGAAGTCGTCCTACTGGTAGTTGGTAACAAATGTGTTCTGTCGCTTTTACTTAGCTGAGCAACTGCTATTGCTGCTGTTCCTGACGCGAAGCCGTACGTGTAGATTGCTTTTGACAGTATTGTAATAATCGATGTTTGTTCTCTTTTTAGCACTCTTACTTTACTGTGCCTGACACCAGAGAGCTTCCGAGTATACCTGAAAATGTGAGTACTCCAGAGGACTGCGCACCTCACCATGTGTCTCATGTCAGCAGCAAACTAGATATCGATTGTTACCTCTCTGTGGCCCAGTAATAGACAATATTCTGTTCAATATTGCTAGATGTTGAAGTGAACTTCGGGTGGTTAATTTATAGTAAGTATTGGGCGGAAAACATTGTGTTGCTAACTGCAGATGTGCATGAGTAACGGGCCCTTTGAAGTGCAATGTAACAGCAGAATTTAATATTTACCATTTTAATTAAGAAAAGATACCAAGTGAACAGGAAATGGACAGCATAATTATCTTAACCTGTAAGTCAAGGTGTTTATTTAAAAATATATAAAGTTTTATTATTATCACCAGTCTGTTATTACTTACTGTTAACTTTCCCTGATTTCTTGCTTCTAAGAAGTGAGGAAATTTAAAATATATGTCTCTGGTTTTAGCCTACTCAAGATTTGGAAAGAACAGTGAATTGGTAACTGTGTGTGACAGTGTGGTGATGTTTCAGAGAACAGTGACAGAGATAATTTTTGTGAAGATTTGCTCACTACAATACACCTATGAAAAAGTCAGTGAGGAAATTTAAAATATATGTCTCTGGTTTTAGCCTACTCAAGATTTGGAAAGAACAGTGAATTGGTAACTGTGTGTGACAGTGTGGTGATGTTTCAGAGAACAGTGACACTGTTTGCTCACTACAATACACCTATGAAAAAGTCTTGAAAGTGATCTCAAGGCAGTTTTGTGGTTGCCATTTGAGAAAGTGCCATAAGAGTTATCCTTTACGTAAAGATGCAGGATTGCGATAGAAAGGAATTTATACCAAAACTTTAATTTATATCAAAAGAAGACAAGAATCCATTGCGGTATTTCACCTTTATATCCAACTTGAATCAGGGTCTCTTTTCCTCTCCTGAATCCCAAAGAACTGCTATTTTAAAAGAAACATAGTAATTTCACAAGTCAAGAAGCAGGTTTTTTCCTCAGATTGATGTTCCGTTCTGCCCCTGCTGACCTCACACTGTTTACATAATTTTGTTGTTTTCTTGAGGTGTGAGACACTGAACACAACGTGAACCTGAAACTAAAAACTGAATTTGAAGTAATTGTTGGAACCTACTGGAAGGAGAACATACTGGTTTGAGATGCATTTTATTTGGAAAAAATGTTTCCATACCGTATAGTGGCTTTATTTACTAAAGCGTAGTGGCTACTTAGTCTAGCCAAGAATAGTCATGATAGTATCTTCAGTGGAAGAGTCTGATGATTCTAACATCTCTGTTGTCAGTATTTAGGAAAGACCAAACACCGCTTTGGTACTAGCTTGCCTTGCTGTCAGAATTCAGATGTCATATATCCGTACTGAAAATGTTTTGCATTGCTTCAGGGTGAACATCGAGGGTCTCTGCTGCAACGGTGTATTACTCACTGTAGTTGCTCAGGCAGTCATGCTTTCTGAAAATGGCTTTCTGAAAAAGGCCAGTGTACCTGGTTTCTTTAAGGCCACTTTTCAGTTTTTTAAGCTCATGAAGTCATCTTGTCTGTGTTTCGGCATGCCTCACGCTTCTAGCCAGAGAATAGGTCTGTGGGAAGACAATGCTGGCATTTGCTTCTCTTAAATATCTCTAATATGCTCTTGCTCTGTCTCCTAGCCAAACTTCTGTGTCTGGCATCTCGGTTTTCTTTCTTTCCTGAACATTTGTGGTCTGCCTTAGCACCATGTATCTCAATTTACGGCATGAGAGAAAGAAGGAAAGAAAGAAAAGAGAATCTTCAAAGCATTTCATTTCATCTGTGGATGGTTTACATCGCAAATAACATTTGGGGCTTTTTGTTTCTTGTTGCTCACTTCTCTGTGTTGTAGACTTTTCATACGGACACGTATCCTGTCAGGATATTTAATAGAGGTGCTCGCTTCTCTAAGGTGCTTTCTTTTTGTAGAAATATGATACACTAGAAGTAACTCAAGAGTCAATTCCTGAGTTTTAACCAGCTATTAAACACTGTCCTAATCCAGACATGACGTTACTCATTTATAGGGTTTATATTTCGTGTTCATCTCTTTCATGCTAACCAACTCGAACAATTTTTGTTTGCTAAGCCTCAAATCCTGGAAAGCCAGGAGGGAAGTTTATTCTGCAGGCTGGCAAATTGGAGGGCAGAGAGAAATGTCCTAGTAATGGTAAGAAAACAGTGGCAGGGATTAGAAGTAGATCATCTGCCGTGGGCCTGCTTTAACTGATAAGGAGCAGCTGAGTAACACAGGACATAGTAACGGCTTCAGGAAGTACAGCTGTGTTCAGGCTCTGTTGGTTATGTCTGCTGGTGATGTTCACTTTATATTCAAAGGGATGAGTCAGCTTCCCGAAACATTTGAGCAGGGGACGTGATGAATGCTCGTGAATCAAAGGCTCTTATAAAAGCAGAGGCCTTGGGCCAGAAGGCGTTGGGAGCCCTTTGAAAGCTCAGCCTTCATGGGAGGAGTGCTGAGTGATGCTAAAAAGCGTCCTCTGAATCATGGAGTGGTGCTGATGAGCCTCAGAGGGAGTGAAGCTGGTTTGGTGCAGGTATCCTGTGCTGTGATGTCACTGTGAAGGATGGACGCGTTCAGTGCCTGGGGTGAACCAGGGCACCTCCGCAAACAGAAGTGGAAGAACATTTCGTTCAGCTAACAAATGCACGTGCCCGTATATATATACACACACACGTGTATGTACACACTCAAAAAGTCAGGGCTCGTAAGAAAGAAAAATATTAAAAATCAAATCCATGGCTCTGTTGTTACAGTTGACTCTCTTCTATTTCTCAGGCATTTTGTTTGGTTTTTTTCTAATAAGGATTGTGTCATTTCTTAGGATTTGATCTGTTGATGCAACTTCCATGTAGAATTGCAGCATATTAAACAATGATACAAGGACATTAAATGAGCATAAATCTTCATGGATTTTAATCAATTGCCTTCATTTATTCAAAATTCTACATTACTAATCAGTAATTACATTTTAAACTGTAGTAGTGCCAAACGTTGAAGTTGTGTGTAGTGATTAATGGAGAGCTGCACAGAGCCCTATTTGGAATGTTAACAAACTTCTTGGAATTATCTGACTTTGTGTCAGATCAATATGTTTAATGAGTCACGAAAACATTTAGCTTGGCCACCTTTGTGTTAAGAGCTAAGCACTCCCTTTTTCAAAAGGTTTAAGTTATGTGAAAGACTTGTGAATGCGTTGTGACTTCAGACTTGTAAATGAAGCTGTTCAAGAGCAGGCTAAAATCGGTGAACCCATGTAACTGCGTCTGAGCTTCACTGTGTGCAGAGGAGAGAGCTCATCGGTTTGTTCCTGTGGTGAGAAATTCTCTGTAGTTGGTGGAGGAAGAGAAGTACATGAATATATATGTATTTTTTTTAATCTCAAAAGTCATGCTTATGCATTTAGTGATACGGGGTAACAAATGATCAAATAGATGATTGATCTAGGAATGAACTTTCGAAGGAGCATAAGGGAATTTTATAGCACTCAGTGAGTTTTAAGAGGAGTGGGGATACCTATTCTTGGCTTTAATTTTGAAAATCCCAGTTTTTAGTCCCCCAAGAAAGGTTTAAATCCTAGGAAACAAACTACACAACAATTATACTGCAAATTGGAACGCTTTCATTTGTATTTATTTAACTCATTCATGGTTTTGTCACTTACGAGACATGTCTTTCAAAATACATGTGTAAGTCCCAATTTCATCTTCAAAGATGACAGCTTTCTTATAAATAAAACTTAGAGCTAACACGTGAATTTCCTTAGTATCAATACTTTACCATACCACCCACATGCTTCGCAGGTGTCATTGGCAAGTTTCTGAGAGCAGAGAAACTAAAACCTTATGAATTTTTCCATCTGAAGGTACAAAGCCAGTATTTGCTAGAATAAACTTGATGAAAGAATAATTGCAAATGAAGTCTGCGTGTCTGTTTTCCTCTCACTAGTGGATGCTGCTGCCTTACAAGCACGTCCCTGCACATGCACATCTACATCTTCAGACAGAACGCGGGATTATGTGCTCCTTTTGCCATGGCCCCAATTTGGGTGGCATCAAAGGGAGCTCAGTGCTACTTCAAAATTCTTCTAATTCACACTATTTGCAGTAATTGTGTCGTCACGCGCTGTGTTTTGGCGTCGGGAAAAGATGGGTGAGAGGGGGAAGAAGAGCTGTAGAGAAGACAGCTTATGTTTAGACAAAAATATCATGTTAATCAGCACAGATGGGATGAGAAATACAGGAAAAGTACATGATAGTTTAATAGGTTTTTGGCAAAATGTGTTGGCTTTTTTCTTCTTCTTTGAATATACCTGTCTGTGGCTATAGCTTTTCTGCAACAAAGACCCAAATGATTGTTTTATTTTAACGTGCTTGAGGCTCACCATAATGAGCTTAGTTTTTTTTTTTTTTTAAATCTATCTACATACTGCTACAAAAGTCTCCAAATACAATGCTTAATTTTTCTTCAGTTCTTTCTGTTTGGATGGCAAGCTGCGGAACATATTTTTGCACAGTATGAAGCATCTTGGCAGCCTTCTCAGGCCAAGTATTGGTGGTTTTAGAGTTATCTTTGGATCTGTCAAAAGTGCTAATAGGCTTTGTTGAGCTTCTTTAAGTTTCTAAATCGTTTGCTTTTTGCTTTTCTGCACTTTTTTATTTAACGATGATTAAGATTGCACTCGAATTCATGACTAATCTAATTTTGCTCTCACATGTGCTTTTTGTATAAGACATCATACAGCAACCCTTTCGTATCTGTACAAAGCTGTTTGGAAACAAATGCCCTAATTCAGCATTTTGGGGTGTATTACCTTTTCTTTTGCCACCCCTTTTTTTTTTTTAATTTCCAGATTTTAAAAATTGAAAATATCATCTACCCACCCAAATTCTTTTCTGTTTGCCTTGCGCTGTAAAAGCCCCCCTTTCTGGGAGAACACAATACATTTGATCAACTTACCTACATGGTGGCTTTCTAGTTTTGCTTGGGATCCCATTCTGCTGTTGACTAGAAGCTATCTTCAGTATTCAATAAATGATGCACAATTTGGGCTGATGCAGCGTGTCCGGGGCAGTGGCATTGGTAATGCTGAGTGGATGTGAATGCTGCCTGGTGGGGTGAAGTGTTCATGGCCTCTTGGGCAACTTGCTCTGTATTCTTTTTGGAATTTCAGTTATTTACAATAATTTTTACATGGGTATACTTCTTAATATTCTGAGCAGCAAATCATGAAAGAAACCAGTGTTGCCTAGGAAGTGTAGATGTAAAGTTTTGGCGATCTTACTTGTGTCTTTGTTCTTTCTATCTGTACTGTAAAGCCAGTTTGTAGATGTGCTTTGCCTATAATTTTCTTCTACTGCAATTAACTTTCCTTATACTGTATAAACATACTGGTCACTGAAGTAAAATCGTACTTTTGAATCCTCCCTCTTCATCAGAGATGAGCATTCGCTGACATTTTCAGAGAGAGAATTCTCTGTCTCTTCCCTCAGTTTCCCCAGCCCCAAGGAAGTGCTTTCCACCTTCCACCAAGGGGAGACGGGTGTCTGAGTGTGCAAAATGAGGAGTTCAGACAACCTGTGCCGCTGTTTTAGCTCATCCATTAAATACCCACCTGTATTTCAGTTATCAGAACTGTTCTAGCACAGACTGAGCTTACTGTTGGATTTGTCATACTAGAATTGTCCTCCAAGAGAGCTGGTTTTAGTGCTGGGTCATGAAACTTGGTTTTGGTACTTTATCAGTCAGCTTGAAGTTCCATAAAAGTGACAATATATTTTTTTTTTCTCAGAGAAGTATCTTGTATTTAAGAAGCTGTATGTGAAACATCAGCAATTTTATCATTCTAAGCCCTAGCTCCCCAAAAGTGAAGGGAAAGATACTGCAGCTATAAAGTACTCTGACACAAGATGACACACTGGTTTCTTTCGATAATCCACGTACTGGGTGTAGTGTAATAGGAGGATGAAATCTGGTTATTTTTTTTGCGAAGGACACTTGTGTTTGTAATATCCTGAATCAAAAACTATTTTCTTTCTTTTCAGAGAAACCTGACAGAGTATTTTGTAGCAGTTGATGTCAACAACATGCTGCATCTCTATGCCAGTATGCTGTACGAGCGGCGCATCCTCATTTGCTGTAGTAAGCTGAGCACTGTAAGTCAAATGCAGAATAATTTCTTCTATTCACAGTACTTTTTTTAAAATGACAGTCAAATACAGGAATGATCTGATGATCTCCAGCCTCAGCTATGCAACCTCAACTCAGTTCTGGGGCTCTGTGTGATGGTTTTACTGGACTTCTATTGGCCTCTAATGTTCAAATGAAAAAGGGTTTATTAGATGTAGGAAATCTTGAAATGTTTGGAACATAAATGTACAAACATTTATGCCGTAGCAAAGTCCCTTTTTTCATAATTTACTTGACAGGAGAAAAAACAAATGATGCTGTCACATGGGTGTTCCAGTGACCTTCCCTGGGTGGACCGAAGGAGTGGGCTAAAATACATTGACCGTCCACATTTTTGCGGATTTGTTTGATGGGTCCAGTCTTAATGCTGCTTAGGCTCCATCAAGTGTCTGAGAGATGAAAGCTACTGGACGCTCCAGAGCACTCTCCTAAAAATGGCTGGACATCAAAAAAAGCCGACAGCTTGATTCAGTTCCAAGTTCTGTTACGCATTTCAAGGTTGAGCAGTCAATAGGATTGTGATTTTCTTTATAACAGAAAACGTTAGGTTTTTGTTCTGTTTGCTCTGTAAATGGGTATTGATTGCTTTCCTTTCCGAATGACAAGCATAAGATGGTTTAACTAATTTTGCTTTCTAGTGCTATAGACTGAGTACCTGAGTGGTCCTTTCTAGCATACAAGCTTCCACTTTGGTTTTGTATGGCTTTAACTAGTCTCTTACTGAATGACCATGACCTACTTTGGGGATGAAAATTACTTCATGGAAGTGTAAATGCTATGGAAGGCTGAAATTATGTAGATAAAATCATGTAAGGATGGTCTGTTGATACAGGGCAGAAAACTGAAAGAGTAAGATTTCATACTTTATCTCAGAATGACTATTACCCTATCGTTCTGAAAGGTAAGTGGAACCAGGAGAGTTCAAATAATCTCTGGGAGCTATTAATAATTATTAAATGTTTGCAATCACAATTCACTGAAAGAATTGAAGTATTATAAAGTTTAATATCGTAGAAAACTTGTGAAATCTTAACTTTTATATCTACCTACTGTTCTGTGTCCGCCCTGCTACAATAAGGAGCAATTCTCCAGGCCTGGTAGTTGGACGAAATGAGAGAGAGGGGTGTTTATGGAGAACCCTAAAGAATAAAGAGAAAAGTAAATTATCAGAGAGGAGGGAAGAAGAGAAAGGCTATCCCAAGCATTTTGAAATCGGTGTGGTTGGTTGATTTAATCTCTCCCTTTGTGATAGAGCCTGGGAAGAAGAATTACTTACCTGTCACTTTGTCTTCCTTAATGAGCCATTTCACAAGTAGGGTTGTGTTTTCTTTCCTATCTTTCTGCTATTTCTCTTCCTTTTGCCTCTGTCCAAGATAAAAGCACGTCTGGTTCTTTGCTGGGGAGGGGTATTCGTACTGTGTGTTCTTAGCTTACAGCTTTATGTATAAACTGCTCCAAGATTGGAGTGACAGTGTAAGACAGGTTTGAAGTGCTGGGCTGGCGCCAGCGCTGCCTTGCCTGCACGCTCTGCTCTGCATGTTCCAGCAGTAGGAACAAGCTGCATTATTTTATTTCAAACTGTGCTCAGCGGAAGCCAAGACCTTGTAACTGGAAACGTACCAAACTGAGAATTCTCAAAGTAAAGTGAGGGTGGTGTGTGGTGGTGAGGGGACTGCTTGCTTTGTTTGTAGTTTTTAGTTTTTTAACAAAAAAGTGGAAGGGACCTATTTGCGGTTAGGTTCTTTCAACTTTGAGAGACATGGAACTCTTCATACTTAAGGCTTAAATTTACTATCAGGTAGGAGAGAAAATTAAAAAGTCCTGGATAGAAAGTCTTTTGTGGTGGAATGAATTCCGTGCTAAAATACATCATATAAAATTAAAATTTTGATTTGAAGTATCCTTAATGTAGTAAAGCTAAACAAGACCTAGAGGTACCGGAATGAGGCTGTGTCTACTAGCTGTTTTATAAACCATGTGTACTGATCCTGTGGAAGAATTATTGCTGTTTTCTTGGATTTTTTCTTTTTGTTGTAAAAGGAAACGCAATTTCTCAAAATGTGAAAGCCATTATTTGTGTCATATTTCTTTATGTATTCTGTGATCTACCTACCTGTAAACAGCCAGATATGAACCGAAAGGCCTAAACCCCCTGTGCCTGGCAAAAGACCACCTGCTGCTGCTGGGAGCATGTGGCTGCAAAAAGGAGACGAGCTTTCCTTGCACCCAGTGTTCTCCCCTCCAGCAGGACATGCTCTGCAGCCCTGCTGCGGCAAGGTGCCTTAACGAGCTGTGATCAGGGCAGCAGCAGGTTGTCTCTCATTATAGGGAGGTGAGGTACATGAAGCCTGGTGACTCTTAAAAGCCTTAAACTTAAGAATTTCTGTGATGTTTCTGTTTGGCTCCATTGTACTGAGGTGAATTTCTTTACCTATTTTTTCTGTTATTTTTTGAGTGTTAGTACACTGCAAAAAATACCGTTCTGACATGGATACTCCTTTGTTCCTGGGAGCTGTGAGCTTGCCGTGTCACTTCTTCCACGTCACGGCAAGCTTTGACACACAACCTCTCGTTGCCTGGTTGGTTTCTGACATGCCTTAGGGCTCTGAGGGTAAGGAAACGGTGGTCCTTAGGAAAAGACAACATATGATTAATGCCAGCCACCAACGCCCTTGCGATGCAACATAGCTAGAGCTTGCAGAGCCCTTGTTTGACAGCAGCCTTACAGCTCCTGTTTGGAGTGCAGGAGCTCTTCCTGCTGGGAGCTCTGGTGCTGTCCTGCCAACCTGCCAGCAGAGGTCTTGACCTGCACACACAGCCTTAGCACCAGCCCTGCTTTCTCTGCTGGTTCTTAACGTAGCTCAGTTTTAAGCTTTCTGCTTTGTTTTTAGCCCTGAGTAATGCAGGAAAATGGTCTTAGAACCATGCCACAGGTGGTAATTTTTTTCGGTATATATTGCACGTTTGTAGCCGCGTACTGCATCTGTGAATCCAAGCAGTGTAGATTCATCAGAAGAGAGAGCGTAAAGGCCACTGGAAAAAGGCCTATTGTCAGGCAGCATCAGCTTATAACTTCTGTGTGTGTGACAAAATCCCATTGATTTAATTTGCTCAAATTGACGAACGTATCAAATAGAAAACTGCGGAGAGTGCGCTAGTGAATCGGTGCCTGGCTGACACAGCTATCTTCTTACAGTGCCCACAACAGCTGCAGGAAGCTGAGGTAGTGGAACTAATCTTATTTCCAAATGCTGGATTCCTATAGTTTTGACAGTTGGGCATTTCTCGGGCTGCCTTATTATGAAGTGCTTGTTTTCTGTGTGGCCATCACTAATCAGGTGAGGTCTCCAGCAAATAGGCTATTTCTGTTTTATGAGCCCTTATCTCGGCAGAATTGAAGGACAGGGCTGGTGTTACCCATGGTAGTGTGTTGTTTGAATTCATGCCAGATAGCAAGGTGGGAGTACATCTCAAAAATAAGTGACAGGTTCTGCTCAGATGTCTGCAGTGTTGAGCATTACGTCTGTTTAATCTTTTCTTGCTGAGTTTTAAAACCAATGGGAGGGGGGTTGGAAGGGGCCTCCCTGGATCACTGGGTTCACTCCTCTACAGCAGCAACCATGTTATAGAATGTCAGGAAATACCTCGTCTGATCCTCAGAGAAGCAATTTTAAACTAAGAATGAAATTTCTAAACAGTTGGCTTTTTTTTTTTTCCAGGCATCTTTATGATCTGGAGAACAGAAATAGAGAACATGAAGGATTTAGGAATTTAGAGGAAAAACAGCAGTGGGAATTCATGCCCTTTGCTGCTGCACATTTTGGAACTAGGCTGAGCCTTTCGCCTAATTGGTGAGAGGACCATCTTTTCCAGTAGCAATAATGTAAAGATAAGTTGAAATATAATGGGATAGGGATAAATCTGTAGTGTTCCCTGAGTTGAAAGTGTAGAATAAATTGTAGCTTCTAACTTTCGCTTTAATTGGTATCCCAACATAATAATATTTCCACCCCAGATGGACCATAAAATAATGTCACCTGGTAATACAGAGCTTTCTTACTGAGAAAGACGCAACTTGTTCAGATACTTGCCGTACTCTGCTTCCACAGGCACTATTTCCTTAGGACGGGGGTTCAAACCTAGTTTAAATGTCTGTGTATTCTCACTTCTGGAATCATGTTACCAGCACTGGGATGCTTTTGAGCTTGTGGACTCTCTTGTGACACTTGCCACATCCATCAGTGCTGAGGTGAGGAGTGACTGTGTGGCTTCCATGGGAGACAGAAGTGGAAGTCTAAGGGATAGTAAACGAGGGGCAGACAAGGCTGTGCCTCCAGATTATATCAGTGTTTCAAGAAAGAGTTCAGTGAAATCGTGGCTATACTGAAGGGGGTGTTGGGATGAATTGGGATGAAACAGTGCTGTTTGTGCAGATCAGGGTCACTAATCCAAGAAACCTTTTTGGCCAATTTATCAGGGGCAATATGGTAGAAAATTAGTAAAGAATGTAGGCTGAGAGATGGACATGATAGACAAGACAGAAACCAGGGATGTAAACAGATTTTATCTGCAGTCCTTGGGAGTGCGACAACTGTCCAGCAGTGAGCAATGTTCTGTCTTCCCAAGTGTGTGTGTGTTCATATCCTCTTCTTATGGTATTTTGATTATAGCTTTTGCTGAGATTTCCTTACTGAAGATTACCACCTTCTCCATTTTAATATCCTTAGCGAGTGCGACAAATATCCTGCTTATCTTCTTTTCCAAATTTTTAATTATCGTTTGAAATAGGATTGAGAGACATAATTTCCTCCAAAGCTCTGTGAGGATTCTCCCCACGGCTTGCCTGGCACTTATGTTTGCTATTTGTGGTCTTTTTCATTCAGTACCTGCCAACATCAAAACTATCCAGAAAGAGTTTTTGAAAAATGTAACTGAGAAATTCGATGAATCGAATCATTTGGTGAAGGGCAATTAGATAACAATCCCTTTTAAATAACAACAGTGTAGTCACTGAGTTCAGTGTGATATACTCTTCGGAAACGTATGCCACTTGTGTTGTATCTTCCTAAGCTCAAATATTTTTTTCAGTTTGTGTTCTAATTTCAGTGTGCTTTTATGATATTCAGTGAATGGTAATTACCAGGATTGGGGGGATTTGCCTCTACTGTGTTTTAGATTCCTTTGCGTTTTCATTTCCTTGTTTCTAGAACACTGGTTTTGTTTTCAGGTTTTTATTTGTTGAATGAATCATGTTCTCAGGGTTTACAAAGTCAGTCAAATGACAACTGCCATAAACCAGTCATGCTTCACCCACCAATACCTTTTTTCTAACAAGAGCACTGAATATTTTGTAATAAAGCATGTTTATATGAAAGCAGAACTGACTCTCTTTTTTTCTTCTAACTTTTCTGTTTTAAGCTTGGATTTGGTCTTATTTATGATCCTGTTTTAATACGTGTTTTTCAGTTAACTGCCTGCGTTCATGGGTCTGCAGCTATGCTCTACCCGATGTTCTGGCAGCATGTTTACATTCCTGTTCTGCCCCCACATCTATTGGACTACTGTTGGTAAGGCTATACATATCTGTGGATGTTTAGATATTATATTTGTGGATGGATACCATGTAGATTCACAACAGTTTTCACATTTCTGTATAGTAAATTCTAAGCCCTCTTGTGATGTAACTGTTTATTGGCATATTAAGGAAGGAAGCAACCGAGCTACTAAGTAAAAAAAATTATTTTCATGTGAAGATCAATTGTCTCTCAGCATGTTGAACTGCTGCAACAGGAGTGGCCACTGTAGAAAGCTGCAACTTAGATATTGTGTCATTAAAATGTGTTTTCAGTGTGTCTGTGTTAGATGTTAAAATTTGAATTAACACTCCAGCAGTAGAGGATGCAGTGGAAAAGATGCTCTCATTTTTCTGCTATCCTGACTATCCATTGTTGGTGGAGGGGAAGATTCTCCTTTTCCTGCCCTGATCTTTTATTATCAGCCCCTGTTTAGAATGTGGTATTTACCTTATTTACTGGAATGGGTGCCAACCTTTCAAGAACTTACTCATTATGGTGATGTGACAAATTTTGGCCCATGAGCAGCCTTATACAATGTCAAAGTTGTTGTGGCTGGGAGCTTGGACCAGTTGCCCTCCTCAGGTTCTTTCCCACCTGTTTAGGATTCCGCACTGTCCAGGTGGCCCCCTAAGCCTCCTTGTTCTCTGTGGGCTCTGCAGATTAGCATGTCCTTTGGTGTGGTTCTTGGACGCTGTGGTTAGTAGCTCAGAAGCCTGTTTACGGAGCCCCTCATACACTCCCTCATTTTTACATTCTTCCCTAGGGCAAAGTCCAACAGTTTAGCCTCACCAGCCAAAACATTATCTCTCCCATTTGGTGCGCACAGGAATGGTGGAGGAGCACTTCGAGTAATTAACAAAGAGGAAGTTTAAGATGCTGCTGCTTTTAGTTGCTCAGCTGTTAGTTACTCCCACGCTCAGTTTGTGTGGTTTGCCCCCCTTTTTTTTTTTTCTGTGCGATGCAGATGAAGTTTGCTCAGGAAGAGTGGCCTTACCTTAAGCTTTCTCAAGAAGTTAAAGTGACAAGCCCTGTTAAGTGAGTTAGCGGATTGGTGCCTGGGCATGCAGGGTTGGAACTGGTAAGGCCAGTGCTTGGCTGGAGGTAAACTGAGGGATGTAAAGGGTAATGAGAGCCTTCTACAGGCTTGGAAGTTAAAGGAAAGCACAAGGAAAACGTGGACCTGCTGCTGCATGGTCACGTAATCAAGCAATGAAGGACACTGAAGAGGCTGAGGGACTCAATGCCTTTGTCTTTGCGGGCAAGGTCTGCAGGCTGACTTCCGCATCTCCCTGTGGAGGAGAACGGTTGGTGGGAGTGTGCTGCTGCTCAGTGCACTTCTGGAAATGATGTGAACAGCCTCCCTCTGCCCCCCAGCATTTAAAAGTCCTTCGCGGTAAAAAACAAACCTGAACTTATGGTGTAATCCAATACTGTATTTTAGGTGGGACTCTTAGTGTGGCAGTTGGCTGTTTTTTTTTAAGAGCGGTAGTGTTGCCTGTGACGTTCTCTCTGCATTGAAGCAAGAGCAAGGAGCCAGCCGGGGTAACCAGCATTGCTAAGGGAAGTGCTAGGAACTGAAACATGTAGATGTAAAGGACACTTTTTCTGCTGCAGGTGATTTAAATGTTAAGTATGTGCCTGCGTCAAGGATACACAGAACAGAATCTAAAGCTGTTATCTCCTGTAGAAATGAACCTTCCATTGACTCACTGCGCAGGAAGGGCAGGTTCTGCTCATTTGCACTGCCAGCAGGTGCCCTTTCTCTGCGTAATGGCCTTTGCATCGGTAATTAACACATGAAGGCTGCTGCTGCCAGCTTTTTCTTCAGGTACATGCTGCTAGGAGATTTCAGGACAACGTGTGGACCACAAGAGGCTTTTACGCTGGGTTTGAAGATTAGGTATTCATCGACTTTCTGACAAAGACACGTTAAAAGGGGCTAAGTCCAGACCCCGCAGTCGGGAGCAGAAGTGTGCAAAAAGCAAACACTTGGGCAGTGTACCCAAGGAAATAAAGACACAAGTCATTGAGCTCTGCTGAATGAATTCTTTCATGGCCTAACACCCTGTCCCTATAGCGAATGAGCCAGCTCGTGTGTGAAAAGTATGATTTAGAAATGTGTAATTATTAGACAGATTGTAATAGCGTGCTCACAAATAGAGCTGATTACCTTAGCCCGATATGAACTTTAATTGGAGAGGTACTACACACACTTTAATTGTTTGACTAAGTCAATTTAGCAATAATTTATGTACCATAAATGTTTCCCAAAATAGAGTCCATCTATTTCGTAACCATGTGAACGTAGAGATGTCATTTTTGTCTAGAAGGTCTGAGAAATCTACTGCTTGCTCTCTGCTTTCAGGCACTATTCTTGCTTATTTGTGTCTGCCTCTTAAGGGAAATTACCTGAGATTACTTAAAATCAGAGTTTAATTTACTTTTAATTACTGCTTGGTTATTTTTTTTGCAAATGTGACATAAGAACTTTAAAGAGCTGAAATGGAAACAAAATTTAAAGTAATGAGAATGCTTTAGTTCTTAGGAATATAAAATACCGTGTTCATGCAGCCAGCTGTGTCCGTTTTTGGCTCCGCTCTGTGATGCCTTTGAATCTTCTGCTCCTTTGAGACTCATGGACAGGTTTATAGACTGTGTGACTTGTGATCTTTCTTTGAAAGTTTTTGAAAAGAAGTGTATTCCACCTGTGATTATTTGCTTTTACTCATTTGAGTTGCCGTCCAAACTTTCCTTTATGTGAAAACTTCTCAGGTCCCGACTGATGAACTGAGAGCTCTGTCGTCGTGCAATTCAAAATTTGTTGTGTTTCCCGAGGAGGGAAGGGGGGCACAACAACTTCCGGCTCTGCCCAGAGCTACGGAAGGATAGAAGAGGTCTCTGCAGAGGGCGAACATGTAGAACAACTTACTCTCTAGCTGCCACTTGATCCTTTTGGCCAACTTCACATTAGAGATGCTTGGGGCTGGGTGTGGAGAGCTCCCTGTAGCTGTCGGGAGCAGCGCACTGGCCTGGGCGACGTGGGAGTGTTCCAGGGGAATGGCAACTCTACTTCAAACGTGCTCATATGAACCTGTTTCACTGACATGGTTAAAGCTCAGGGTTTTTCTAGAGGATTTTGTCTATTATTGACATTTTACACCAACAATTTTCAAAACATTTCAAATTTCAACAAATTTCAAAACACTGTGGTTTGGGGATTTTTCAGTTTGCTCTTTGCTGATTTTTTTAACTTATAGTTGAAAGAGGGGTCATTTTTGACTCATTTCCTTCTCGAAAGGATTTTTTTTAACTTAGTGTTTATTCACCTGCATTCCACATTCACGTACCCAGCCTCAACTGAAAATGCCAAAAGCACCTCTCTTCAAAATGTTTGTTTCAGTACACTCGCTGTTTGAGGTAGGGATGCTGAGTCAGTAGTAGTGGTGTAGTACCACACACGTGTCTGGAATGACTGCAGTTGTCTGATCCCTATCGTTTAGATTAATTGAGGGGGGAGAGGGGAAGCAAGGGCAAGAGTGCTGCCTTTTCTTTTTACTTTTTAATTAGGTACCATCTTTGATAGATTTTCAGCCCAGGGAAAGATTTTGGGTGGAGGAGACTAGAAATTGCTCCGAATCCGATCATTAGATTTCACACCTTAATGCACAGTTGCTTGTTCCTTTGAAGACAGAACAACAGAGGAAACGCATGAAGTGCTGCTTGTTGGGGGTTTTTGTTGTGGTTTTTTGTGGCTTGGGGGTTTGGTTTGGTTTTGTTTAGGTTTTTTTTTAATGTACATGCCAGCAGGTGCCAAAAGTACTGGTGAGTGAGATGCTGCCACCAAGCACCAGGAGCCACATACAACTCCTTTCATTTGGTCAGATCATGTCCATCTGTTTTGGTGTTGGGCATTTGAACATTCATTGATGTGAAATAACAGTCTGTTAATTTTCCTCACTACTTCTTTCAGTTTTTTTCATGTGGCATAAAACCACTCCCACTGTGTCTGTTTTCTTCCTTTCTGCTCTCGGTGTCTGTATTTATAATCAGCCTGTAGGAAAAGCCTGTCTCTGCTGACCCAGTAATGCAGCTTAGTGTGATCTCAAGTCCCAGAGCACTGTTATTCAAGTTTTTCTGTGGGCTTTTACCAGAAGCAACAGAATATTTTCTAGGGTGGTGAATACAGTCTTTTACATTAGACAGAGTGCTTAGCAGCCAGTGTTAGTACAGTGAGAGGCACCTTCTTGGAGCGCCCTGGCACAGCTGCTCAACAAACCTTTCTATTGGTGCAGTTTTCCCTTTCTCCAGGAGATATTTTAACTCCCTTTCTCCTGATTTCTAAATCTGCATATAGTTCAATATGCTCCTTTAAGTAGGTAGAGGGGGTAACTGGAGGGCACGTACTCCTGCTGCTCAGGAAACAATGATTCCTTCATCAGGAGCCTTTTGGTGGGCCTTTCAATGTAGCTGGGTACATCTGTGTACTCACTAAAGCTCTTGTAGTTCCTCTTCTGGTTTCATAGCTGTGTGTTTTTTACGTCATTCCAATTTATGCAGTCAAGGTTCTGATTTGCATCAATTACCCCAATAAATTTCAGACTGAATTCTGTTGCATTTCAATGCGATTCAATCTGAAGAGAAATCAGGAGACTACCTTAGAGTAAAGTGCTAGTGGGGTGGAAAGCGACACATTAAGTCAGTATTTGTGTATCGAGACATCAACTTAGTAGATGTGGTCTAATCAATTTTCCTGGAGTAACGAAGCAAAATGGTGCAAATCCCTGTGTAGCTGTAAACTATGGACCTTTTTGAGATCCTCGGCTTTTACGTTACTTTCCTGGTGAATTGCAGTATTTTTTAAGGGTGAGTTTTTTTCACTTAAGAGGAAATGTCCCTCTATTTCACCTGCTTCTCTTCCAATTAGTAGTTGCCCACCTCTTGGGAGCATAATTAAGAGGTCTCTAGTTAGCCTAAGGAAACGAATTAAAGAAATTGTAAAAACGCAGCTGTAATAAATGGGCAGTATATAGCCATTAAGTCCACAATATCCATATTCATGCTTATGCATTGCTACTTTAATGATTTGATATTTACCTGTATAATTCATTTGATTATAAATAACGCTGATTGCATTGGGAACCGGTGTAGCACAGGAGGAGTAATAACCTTCCTCTTTGTTCCAAAAGACTGAGGCAGGCGTGTTGTTCAAGCAGTAAATACGCACAGTAGAAATTGATACTTCTCCGTTTTGCACTGCATGGCTATTGGCTGCCATCAACAGCTCGGAGGAGTTGTGAGGAGCCCCAGGACTGATGAAGTGTCGAGCAGTAGGTTCAGTCTGCTCTGGAGGGCAGCCTTTAATCTGTCATGGGCCCCAGAAGGATTAAAGGTTGTGCGGAGCGTTCCTCCTGTTTACACAGCAATGTGTCTTACTGAAGTTCACTTAAGTCTTGGAAATACACATCTAACCTGATAAAATACTGAACTGCTGGAGTGCTTTGTGTCTCAGGACCTGAAGAGCAGTTTGGAGGGACTGTTACAGAGCGTTCCGAACGGGGAGGAGGGGGCACACGGTCTTCCCTTGTACAGGATGGTAGCTGAGTGTTTCAGTAATGGCCTATGATTAACACATGATAAAGAAAGATGGTGATAAAAGCAATTTATGAAGCCTGACATGAACCTTCAACATTAACTTTTAGGTGTGTTTCCTCTTCAGTCAGATTGATGAGTGATGACAGAAGAATATAATCTCTCTGGAAGGTTTTTTTTTGAAAATATCTGTGATCTCTACCAGAATTGCATTTTATATGCTTTTTAAAAATACTTTACAGCTTTCTATGCTGTATTGCCTTTGCGTTTAATGTCTGTCACTAGAAAATTGAAGATGATTCATTGCATCCAAAGCTGATCCATGTATCTTAAGCCGTATCTTTCCTGTAATTCCTTAAAAACTTACGGGAGGTCCATGGACTTAAGGTTTAGGCATTCTCGTTATTCTTTTGTTGATAAACTGCTGGGCTGAAATGTAGACATGATACAGCTAATTAACTTTTACAGCTTCAGATTTTCCTGTGCTTGGTGGCAGACTCTACTTTTGGACACGTTAATAAACGGCTGGTTTTCTGGAATACCGCACTCTTCCTGCTTCCTTTCATTACATTAGCCAAGGTTCCACTAGATGAGACATTTGCAGTCTTAAGACTTCCTGCCGAGGTTCAGACTTTGTATTTTTGAGATTGAAGCTGTCGTGTTCGTGAAACTACTTAATTAGAAACACATTCATTTCAGGGCATGCCAGAGGAGTCCTGAGCAGCGCAGCCAGGCACACGGGGAAACAGCATTTGTGCAGCTGGCAGCTAAACCAGGGGTTTATACTTTGCCTATAAAATTCCTGGGTATTTTCTTGCTCTTGGAATGTGGCCGTTGGAAATGAATAGTTGTGGGTGAGAGAGATAGCGTTTGTTGCAGCTAAAACATGAAAAACCACAAACAAAAGCACTCCTCAGATGAGCAGCAATCCATCTGTAGTAAGCATGTATCATGTTTGTATGGTAAAAATTTCTACCCAAGAACTTGGATGTACGTTCTGGTTCTCATCAGTGTAATTCCCAGGGAAGCAGAGCCTTCAGGTTCTGTACCGAGCCCATCCTGATTTAACAGGCCCTCTGGGCTGGCTGGGTGCTGTGGGGGGGAAGCCCAGGCAGGGGCATTCTTGCCAACCTCGGCAGGTCAGTACGTTGTAACCTGATGTGATACCCGGCACTGCAGGGTCCCCAGTGGAACTGGAAAGGCTTTTTTGAAGCTGTGTGTGTTTAATGTCTTCAAAAACAGAAAAAGTGTTTTCATGCAGAATGGCTAATGCAGAGGCTGTTTCCATCTCTTGGTACAGCAGAGTAGCAGGTTTAGGGGCAATATTAATAAACGTGATAAATATTAATATCCATATCAGTAAATACATTTTTTAAAAAGGTATTTCTCGTGGAAATGAGAAGCAGAGTGATTTTTTGCTGGTCTGGCGTCTTGCAGTAGCTTTTTCAGCACTGTACTTCTCTTACTGAGCAGTAGGCACCAGTTTATAAAAGCAATATGGAAGATATTTTAATCCGAGGCAGTGCAGTGACATTTCTCTCATTTTTTCATCTGAAATTGAAAATGAGCTCTTTGAGCTTCTGTATCCAAGACGAAATGAGGCTCTATTTTAGAAGTTGTGTCTGTCTGTGTGCTTTCCATTTCCCAGGCAGTAGCTGCCATATTTGCAATTAGCAGCGCTGGCAGCCTCTCCGACGGGCTCTAATAAGCAGAGCAAATAGCAGCTTTCCCCGAGGAGTCGAGTGGGAGTCCTGCAATCGTTTAATATTAGAAATACTCTCTACGCAAAGATACAACTTTCATTCAGTATTTGTCTTGTGTTGTGTAGGCCATGTTGGTGTTTGCTGACATCCTGGAAGAGGAGATGGGACAGATCAGTCTGGAACGTCAGTGCTCTAATGCCGGACTGTCACTGTGTGAGGCCACAGACCGGCCTAAGAGCCTCTCGGTGTAGTTGCTTGTTCTAAAGGGAATAATGGTATCACTTGATATCCCCATCACTCTGGTGTTTATCAGAATCTTCAAAAGTCATTTTTATGTTTTTCTTTCAGAAATACAAACAATTCAAGATCTATACATAAAAATAAATTGATTAAAATGTGTCTGAACTCATATTCAGAGTGTTTAAACTTGTAGTACTGGGTGATACGTATGGATTAACTTAACCACTGAGCACAACAGGATCAATTTTTCTAAAGAATACTCTCAGAAAAAGTCTGGGTATTTTTCTGAAAATTGTAACAATACTTCTGGGCTTTTTGGTTTTTTTTAAGACCCCAACGTTCTAGCTATGTGTAGTAGCCATCCTTATGTACCTGTCTCACCTTAGTCACTTAGAAATTCTGATGTCAAGAAAAATTAAAGTTTTGCAGTAGGGGGAGGATATTGCAGAGTGAGAAAAGACTTTCAAATATGGAATAAAATTATGCTCACGTGTGGTTGATTGATATATATATATAATTATTATTTTAAGCAAAATGGTATTCCGGTGTTTTCCTGTGGCTGGTTTTATAAGTCGAATGTGTTCATCCAGTGGTACGAGAATGTAAAGCCAGGTTTTCTTCCTCTTTGCAGTGCCCCCATGCCCTACCTCATTGGGATACATTTAAGTTTGATGGAGGTAAGTCTTTCTCACCATTTCTGAAACTATATATAGTTTTATGATTTAGAGCCAAATTTTGCAAGCAATTATACATTCATTCATATGCTTAAAAATGAAATAATCCTGTTAATTTGGGAGTGCTGAGAGAATTCAAGTTCAGCATCCATGACAATGTTCGGTCTTACAGGAGTCTTATTTGGTACCTCATACTCTTCTGTTTGCTGTTCAGCAGCCAGCGACCAGCTCACATTGTGTTCCCCTCTCCATCCTGTCACCTCCTTTAATCAGTTTTCTGCCTTAGTTTGACTGTATTCACAAAGGCAGAGTCGATAGTACACCAAAATGTTGACAGTTACAGTTCTCTTTTAGGCTTTTGCAGACAGATTGTAATTTTTTTAATGTTCAAAAGATCTGAAAAGAAGGAACTTGCTGTTAATGTTAACACAAAGCTGGCAGAAACCCAGCCCTCGCAGAAAGCTTCAAGTATAAACAATTCAGAGTAACTCGTGACTTTTTAAAAACTCTAAAAGTGGAAATGGCACATTTGCTTTTGCTTCCAGTTCTGGTGAAATAGTTTATGACTTTCCTCGAAAGTATCTGAAGGACAACATAAGCTGTTAGTTTAGATCCCTATGAATCTCCCAGTCCTTGTTAATTGTGCCCCTTTCCATCAGAAGCCTGAACAACGTGAAGAGGTGTTCCTGCCCAGGAGCGCTGCCTGTGTGCAGGCTCTGAAATGGGCAGGCGCTGTGGAACTGGTCGGAGTGGAAATGCCCTTGAAAGTTTATTGAGCTTTTTGAGCAGTGTCCTGCTCCAGAACCTCAGTTTGGAAATATAGGCTTCGTGTTTAGGACACCTAACAGTTCACAAAGCTGAGTTTTACATCACAAACAGTAATGTATATTACTAGAATATTGGTTCTTATATTGTCTATAAAAATGTGGAATTTCTCTGGAAATACTGATCAAACGTATCCTTTCCATAGGACATATGTATGTAATAATGATCGTCTGTCACTGTGTGTTAAAAATGAGACTAGTGTGCCATGTACCTTCCCCTTCTCCAGCGCTAATGGGAAGTGATTTGAGCAGTCACCTTTCCGTGGGAATCTAGATGGAATACGCAGGACCTCTTTCTTTCTTTTTTTCTCTCCCCATCCTGGGTACAGATGATTTTTTGTGCCCTTTATATTGCTAAAGGAAGTAGAGAGTTGCAGTACAGTGTGTTAGTGAATAAGCAATTATGTTAGAAGTCAACGTGGACGTTTGCTTGCAGCACATCATGTGTTTATGTTAGAGGGGTTTCTGATAACTACCCTTGAATACTGTATAGGCAGGACTGAGGTAATATCTAGGAAAAAATAGTCTGGCATATATTTTTCAGACTGATCAAGAAACTTTCTGCCCCCTGTCTGCACCAGGCAATCATTGGCGGCTTATTATGGTGTCCATCTGTTTGGGAAAGAAGGAAGAGACCTGCGAGAAGATGGGATAATATCTCGGCACAGATACTTGTCAGCTTTCCCAAATCTTTTTGCTCACAAAGAGCTATGTGGATAGCCTGGCAATGGGTATAGAAAACAATTAATAATTACTCCTTGGAGTTGCTTTGCCCGATGGTTCACTCCTGCCTCGCTACTTAAAGCCGTTACCTCTCCCTTTGTCTCAGTGTTTCAGATTGCCGGGCTCTGCAGGCCTTCCAAACTCCATCTGTAAAAACTCAAAAAAGGAGTTGTTCTTGGAGAAGCCAATTTTCTTCCGTTTTAGTAACTTGTGAAAAAATCTGTTTAGTACTAAATCCAGTACGGCTTTGGAATAGCCAGAGATTCTGGAGCACAGACACGCTTTGGCAAAGTGCAGTCATTCAAAGTGCCTTGTGAAATAAACTAAATAATAAACCACAGTCTTCTCTCCTCCCTCTGCTCTTTAGGGTAATTTGGGTATTGCCACATAGAAATGCAGCATCCAGCTAACTGTGAAAAACAAAATCAAACCAGACAATGGGCTATTGGCTCTCTTTGGTGGCAAGTGCTGCAAAACTTCTCTGGGCCTTGGGCAAAGGAAGGGTGACATTTGTCCGAGGAGCGACTCCATGACTAGTTTACTTTGCCTGGTTTGGATGTTGAAGGCTCCCTGTGTGGTTGGTTTGTTAGAATTACAGCTTAGGGCCACCAGCAGGTTTTTTCGCATGATGCAGCAGTTGTGTGTTTTTAAAAATACAAAGTATTAATGTTTCCAAATCAAAATAGTTTTATAAGCTGTAACTAAAACCTACTGTCCTTATTCAGTATTCATGTTTTTTTAAATGCTGAAATTTCAGCAAATAGATCTCTCAAAGTGTTTTGCTAATCCATGTGTTCTAGTTTCCGGATGAGGGGTTAATGCCCTATCCCTCTCCACCCGTTGGGACAGGGGGACTGTAGCTGCCGCAGAGCCCGCAGGAGGAGCTGCAGTTCTGGATGGGCTCACGGTTCTGCCCCAGCAGCTCCAGTTGCAGAATCTGTGACTGTTGTGTAAATGTTAGCGGAAGCCTAAACCTGTGCGGAAGAGCTGTGGTATAACAGGGAGGATGATTTTGGAATGCAGGGGGAAAAAGGTATTTTCTGGCTTCAGTGTTGTTTTGATGGGTTTTTTGCTATCCCAATCTTGGAATGTGTTCTCTGGAAGAAATACAGCAGAAATGTTAATGATTTTAAACAAAATGCACCATCTCTCTCACCTCAAAAGGTTTGGGGTTTTTTTCAAACCATTTTGTATCTTGAAGTTAGTTTGCAGTTTCCCATGTTACATGGGGCCTCTGTAGAAGGAACAGTTATTTTAATGGAAAATGACAAATTTTCCGTATGATTAAAATATCAAGCATATCCATTGACTGTTAAATCTAATTTGCTGTGACTGAAATGTTCTCTAGTGAGATAAGATAATCTCCTGTTATAGGTCAGAGAGCTCCAACTGATTTATGAGGGAAAATCTTGGTAGAAAATATAGAGCTGTGTTCTGTGCTCTTATTTTTCAGCTTTTCTATCGTCACCTAGTTAGTCATTCTTTATAAGATTTCCATTTAGCAATCCATAAAGTGACTTCAAAGAAGGCTAAAAGTTTATAAGCTGTTGGATAAGCGAGGCTGGAGCTATCACGTGAATAATGGAACATGCTTACGGAACTAATTGAATTCATATTAGATAAGTACTTAGTGCTGATAAATAACGAGACAGGAGAATGAAGCTCTCTCAAGTGAACACACCCCTTTCAGGGTTGTTTAGTTTCTACCTGCGCACTGTGTGCTGCTTTAGCGGTCACAGTTCCTTGAACTGACCTGCGTGTCACACGTGGTGTTGCGCTCCACTGGCAGCCTTTTCTGTCCTGTCATAAGAAACGACTGTTTCAGCAACTGTTTCTGCAGGAAGGGTTATTAGTGGGATGGTGCTGATGGCCGAGGAATGCCCTTGACCTAGACGAGTTCCTCCTGGAACTGTGGCCCATGTGGTGGTGATTAGCTGGTGGGGTTAGTTCTGGGGAGCTGCTGGCAGCACCCTCCTCGGTGCCAGCCTGCCAGGCAGTCGAGTAACAGTAATGCCCTCCCTGGCCATGCTCTGTAGGGGGCCCAAACCCAGCCTTTAGAGTTAATGATTAGGAAAGTGTTTCTTGTACTATTTTATAATATTCCAGTCACTCAAGGACTGTTACCAGGGCTTCAAAATTAAGTCTTGCAAGATTATCCAGAATGATTTTGTATGTGAAACTTCACATCGCATTTGTCAGAATCATTTTCTGACACCTCTCCTAAGCATCAAGGACAGTTGTGTGTATCATAAAACCTATATGAGCAGATTTTTGTATTCCTTAACCTGGTATGAGTAAATATTCATGCTATGTTTAATAGGACCCAGCAGCTGATCTCACGAATGTTGGTAGTCTCTTCCTTACCCAGAGTGATGAATGGGGAGCTGTGTGCTCAGGCCTCTGAACCCACTCTCGTACTCTGGAAGCACTCCCTAGTGTCCTTGCCTGGTCCTTTTCAGGTAGGCATGAGGATGCTCCAGTGGTGATCAGTTCTGATCACAGGCCGGTTCACATGCACGGACCTGAGCCAGGCAGCGCTGAGACACAGGGTACGGCAGCTTGGGTGTAGTCCTGACAGTGCCACATGCCTTCCCCTTACCGCAGGAGACACCTGCGAGCTCACTGACCGCTCACAGGCATCTTCCAGTGGCACTGTTCATTGTTAATGACTATTTTTGATTGGGGTGAGGAGTAATATTTAACTTTTCCCATCCATTTATACTTAGTAAATTACTGGCTTTTCTAGCTGTAACTGAAGAAGTGTAGGTTTTTTTAGAAGGTTTAAGCGAAGGGGCTTTATATAAAGTCCTTAAATCCAGGACTTAAATAAGACTTCATTTTTTAGTTACAAATATTATGACTGTACATGGTTTCAGAAATATTGATTAAAAAGCATTTAAAACCATGACACATTACTTCTGGAATTGTCTTTTTTCTAATTATTGGAAAAATGAAAAGGACAACTGCGTTTTACTAAGAGATCCTGCCCGCGGGGATGCTTAGGGCAGTAAGTTTTAAGACAGATGAATGCTCAGTACCAAGTAGACTCACCAGCGGTGGTGAAGGCTTTTCTTCCAGGTACCACAGAGCTGGACCAGCACTGGTGGTGTTTGTCACTCAGACGGCGACAGCTGCTTGTGATAAGGCTCTGGAGAATCACCTGTACAGGATCAGGGTCTGCCGACAGGGTGGGAGATGGGCGGAAGGGTGGGAGATGCACTGGAGGGGGCAGCGCCCACCTGCTGGGCCACATCAAAGGGCGAGGGGTCAGGGGGCACATCCCGCTTAACCAGATTTGTCTGTTGAATAGCTATTTCAGATTGTAAATCTCAGGGTGATTTCATTAAGTCCTTCTGGCTGCTGTTGGGGCATGAAATAATAAAATTTTATATCCGTTGCCTTTCCTGCTTCTGGCAGCCAGATTGACACACTGTTGTCTGCAGCGCTGTGGTGTTTTTCTTAAGAAAATCAATGGAAACTATTAACTAAGTAGAAACAAGTCATTAAGCAAATAGATTTTAGACTTTTTGTGAATCATAATAATTTCAAATGTAATCTGCAAACTGGCTACTCAAAATGTTAATTTTAAGTGTTTTACCTTTCCAACAGAGTTGGTGGAAGGTGCATTTTCCTGGTTCTGTTACATTTTTTTAATATGTTGATCACATTTGTATCTGGTTATGAAACCTCATGATCAACTTGGTTTATGTTTTGGCACCAATTTAGTCATGAAGTCAGGCAGAGCTGGGGTTTTGGGGGAGGGAGGGTGGTGGTGGTGTGGATTTTGTTTTGGTTTTTAAATGAACTATTCAATAAACTTTCAGATGAATGATTTTAACTTAGATTTTTTTATGGTAGGAAGTGCAAAACTTGCCAGCCGTAGAGAGTGATGATAAACTAACACTTAGTACAGACTGTGTTCGTATTATTGATGAATAGTGCTCCTAGCGCGTGAGCTGAGTGAGACAGAGGAGCACCCCTTAATACTTCTGTTAGAATACAGTTTCTCAGTGTTTTTGCAAACTTTCACGTAAAACATTTAAATTACTCCAAGTGTTTGGCTGCCTGAGAGCTGGACGGCCGCACTAACTGCTGCTCATTTACTGACCTGGTGTTTAAGGCCCCCTGGAGTTTGTTTGAAAAGTTAAGAGATTTTCACAGTGAAGGTGCCATTTCTGAAATTTAAAGTGCTCTTTTCACCAGGAGATAAGTTCTCTCTGATTAAGTCGGTAATTCTTACTAAGCCACGTTTATAGAGGCCATAAACAATGGGTTCAGTGTGCTTGTTAAAGCCGCTTTCCATACCTCTCCACTCTTTTAAAAAGAGACATTTAAAATAAAAGGCAGGTGTAGAAGTTAGTTCAATTTGATGGGTTTTAGATGATTAATTATGGCTACAAGTAATTTGGTAAGGATGGCTAGGAAAGGTTTGCAGGAGTGTTATGTGATGTACTTTTTCACTGAATCGCTTCTTTTGATTCATCACATCTTCAGTCTGTACTAAAATTAGACAAGGAAATGGAAATGTTCCTGTTTCCTCTTGTTCTTCACATTTTTTTCAGCAAAATATGAACATACCAAATATAGTCCATTCTGTTTAACAGGTACCACTGTCTTTGTAAAATGTTCTCTAGCTATTCAGGAAGTTGTGAGATAAGAAATGCGACTGTATACAGCTTGGTGACTGTCCCTTCGTATTTTGAGAAAATTACAATGCTCAGAGTGTACCTGTGGAAATGATCGATGTGTACTTGCGATTCATAGAGCCCCATGGGATTTAATGTGAGAAATGCACTTGGATACTGGGAATTTTTACTGAAATTCCAACAAGACAGTGAACACTTCTATTTCCAGGTCAGTTGGGCTGATAGGTCCTACATTTAGCAAAAGAACCGTGGCATTATTTGACAAAAGCCCTTAAAACTATCTGTTAATACCTTTATCGGAGATCATAGCAAAAGGAAAGGGGATGAAAACAGGATGAAGATGAACTGCTCAGTCTGCACTTGCCCAAGATGAGACACAATTGGACCATTGAAAAATTGTATTCAATGCATTGCATTTCAGTTTTCTTTTCCAAATGCATTGCAAGACAGATGCTATAAATCAAGTTAGTCTCAAGTGTTTTATTAAATTTGAGGGTTTCTCTTCAGGGAAATCACTGTCTTAATACAAGTATTGAGGAGTTTTGAAGTGAGGTTGGGCCTTCACGAGGTAAAGGTACAGCCCAGCAGAGTTTAGTATTACCCCTCCTGTCGGGTACATTTATTTGTGGGCCATGTGTGGAGTGATCACGTCGATCAGCAGTTAGAGCCCTTGCACATGAGCAGCGTCCCTCTGCGCTGTGCTCCTCGGCAGAAGCCACGTGTCACAAGCCAATGCTTTGCTACAGAAACCCCCAGCTTTTGCTGAAGGGAAGGTGCAGATTCATCACCATGCTTACAAAAACACCCACTGACAAGTTCAAGCACATGTTTGTTGTTTCTTTGGCAAGAATCGGGAGAAGGTTTTAATTCCTTCTGTCTTGTCCTACTAGCACTTGATTTTTGACAAGCTTCTGGCTTTGGTTAAGTACGTTGCAAGACCTTTTTGTTGGAGCTTTTTAGACTCCTCTGAGTATAAGTGAGATTTTTAATTTTCTGAAACAGGAAGGAGCAAATCAGTTTGTCTGGTGCTTCCGGACTCCTAGGAGTGAGGCTCCTGGATTGCTTTAGAGTTTATCAGATGCAGCCAACAGAGTGACCTTTGGTTCCTGAAATGTAGGGGAAAGAGCCTGGTTTGTCATGCAGGACTTGTGCCTTTTATATGGAAGGCATTAAATGTAATATTCTTCCATTTAACTTAAAGACATTTCTCATGGAAGACCTATACTTCAATGTCTACAAAGTGTTTTTTATAGTCGTTAGGATTTTTTTCCCCCCCTAAGTACACAGCAATTTTCTTTATAGACAGAGGACTGAGCCTTGAAAACTGAAGGTAATTATTTAGATGCCTAAGGCTCAACTTTGCCATTGTTTTAGAGCTTTAGTTCCTTTCTTTTAAAGGAAACAATTCCCCCTATCCCACAAAACCTTAATTAAAAATTTAGTATGTTTTTGCTCATTTTCCTCTTTGGTAACTTGCATTTGGTCCTACCTATAGGTATGTCGGTACTTAAACATTTGTTTACAGTGTCACTGGGAAATTTCCTCAATTACCGTATTCTATAGTTCCATGTTTTGTGATTTTGAATTTGCAAAGCTCTATTTGAGGAGGGCTGAAATATGTGCGCTTAGTCAGGCAAAAAACCCCAAACAAATTCAATTCTCTTGTTAATGGAAAAAGTGTAAAAATAAACCTTTAAATGCCGCTCTGTTTCCTATCAAAGATTCACTGACTGATGTTTAAGCAGGAAAGTGCAGTCTGACACTTCAAATTTCTAAGATCACCACTACCTAGAGATACTTACAGCCAAAGGTACTAATGATTGTTCTTTGGAGAAATAGGTCATGTTCCTCGTTTGTGTGTCTGCGTGGTGCACCCATGGTGTGAACACTCAAACTAGATTAGGGACATTGCTTTCTCTCAATTCATAGGAACAGGATAAAAAGTTTAGACTCACTGAATGTAAGAGACCAGGATATGGTGGAGTTATTCTTCTCTTAGTTTTCTTGGTTGTTTCTTTTTTTCATTTTAATTGCTTATTTATTAACCTCTGGTAGTGTTCATTTCACTTAACTACAGTTGTACGCTTGTCTGTATTGGAGTTCCAAACTTCAACCTGGAATTTGGAAGCCGGTTCCCATCCCTGACTTACTGCAACTCTTAACTCCTAGAAAAGCCACTATTTATTGTTCTTTACATTAATTTCTAAATATAAATAGATATCCCTGAAATCTTTACTCGTCTAGAAACTGCTAAATGTGCAAACAGGACACCAGGATTAAGACAGATGTTACTAGAGGTGCTTGAAATGCATCTTCACTTGAACATTCACAAACAGTAACTCTCTGGTTTTGAAACTTCCAATGTGCACAACGTTAAGAACTTCCCTCTGCAAACTGAAGGTTAATTTTTCAGCATTGTAAAATGAGAATAAACAAAACACACGATGACAGTCAGACAGGAGCACTGGTTGGTTTTAAAATGCCGGAAGTTAGTAGTGCCATGATGTTACGCTGTGTGTCCTTTATGCATAAAATATAACTCTTCATACGTAACGTTTTCCTTTCCCTTTTCTTGAATTTGCTCGTATTTAGAAAGTAAGAAACATGGCCCTGGAAGACGTTGTGATTCTTAATGTAGACACCAACACACTGGAAACCCCTTTTGATGACCTTCAGAGCCTTCCTAACGATGTGGTATGTATGAAATTATTTATCCAGCTATTCTGTTACTGGACAGAGTAAATCCTTTTGACCAGTTCTGTTCTCACTGTGTTCCTCTCGTTACCGTTCCTAAACTGCTTTACCTCAATTGCTTCCTGGTTTCACGTGTTAAGGAACACTTGTTTGAATACTACCAGACATGGTTTTAAGCCTCCTGATGACAATTAGCTAATGCTCACATAAGCTAGAAATGGTGCAGCAGGGCAGTCCCAGCTTTGGAATGGCAAGAGCACGTTTCAGCTCATCTGGAGAGTTAGCGTTTTATGGGTAAAAAAGACAAATGAAAAACATGCAGCTTATGGTACTTCTGAAGAGGAAACAAAAAATTCAAACTTCTTTCAGTGTGAAAAAGTACTGCTACTTCAAACTATCTCTATCCATTCCATTAGGGAAAAAATGCTGCATTTTTAGGTAACTTTTCTTTCCAAATGAAATTGTGGGGGTTTGCCCGTGACTTCTTCCAGGTGACCTTTGATGAACCTGGTGCATTTTATATCCAGAGTTATGATACCGAATGGGCTACTTCATATTTACTTCTCAGAACTTTCTTTCTCATTTAAACTTTTTTATTGCTAACTTCTTTATTTTTTAATAACTCAATGGAAGTGTTCTGTAAATACTTTATCTTTTTTTCTTACGGGACAAAAATACCTCCAGCTCACTACTGGCTGCTGTAATCATCGTCACTGGAGAAGCTGAGAGGGAACAGCAATAAAGAGAGTAAGAAGCTATTTTTAAGTCAGAGGGTGACTGTTTAGGAGAAAACGGCAGGGGGAAATCTGGATTTCTTTTACTACTTCAAAATATTGTGCTGGCAGTTAGATCTGTACCTTTTTATGTGTAGCTGAGAAATAAAATTGATATGCCAGGAGCTCAATATAAGCTGGTCTGTTTGAGGGAAAGCTCAAGTAATGGTGAATACCCAGTGCCTCCTACTGTGACATCCCATCATTTCTCCATGGTCTGTGGTGTGATCCATTCTTCGAAAACAGTGATCTCTGGATGAAAGGTCCACCTTGATTGTGAATGGTCTGGCTTTAGTCAAGCATTTAGTCTGTAAAAGTTGCGTCCATGAATTTTTCTGGCTTTATACAGTTTTTCATTTTGATTCCACTCCCAGCATCCAACTCTGCCAGCTGGGCATCGCTTGTGCCATTATTCCCAACTCGAGGCATGACAGACTTGTAAATTTAATGGAATTATGTAAGAAATGTCTCGATAACAGGGAATGTGGAGCCTCGAACATGGATATGATTTGTCAACAATCAAGTATTATATTAGACTTTATGAGACTTCATTAAAGGAGCTGTTGTAGGCACACTGTAGAACATCAGAAGAGACTTCACCAATAAACACAGAACTTCAAGCTTTGGAATGTAGTAAATTTTAAGAGACTTCCTTCCTTTCATTATTTACTTTTACTTTACTTTTATAACAGTAGAGAGTTGTGTTTTATTAGTTCAAATTTCTTGATTCAGTTTTCCACAGGTCTGTTTAAAAGCTGCATTTTATCTTGGAGGATGTTTGGAGCACAGCAGAGGAAGTGCTGCCAGCAAATTCAATTAACTGGCAGGGCTCACCACTAGTCTGCATGGTGGGGGTTTTTTCACAACTGCTGTATAAATTCAGCTGGGATTAATATTTGTCACCACAAAGCCTTACCTTGACTCGTGTTGTGTAATTAATGTTTGGGATCGGTGTTTATGTCTTATTTAGCTTTGTTTCCTTATTTTAGTTACCCAGATGATGAAATATTCTCCTCCAGGTCTTTTCCTTTCCTTCAGACTGCTTAATAGTTGGCTTTGACCACTAGAGAGCAGCTGCTCTTCTTTGCAAGAATTGAATTTCTGTCAGTTCTTTCATGCATCATGTGTTTGGAACTGTAAGTGGATCAAGTTGTTCATCTCAGCAGGGAGAATCTAAAGCCAATCCATTATACTTTTCTTCCCCTCGCCCCACCCCACTCCTTTTACTTCCCTGGCAGGATGGGGAGATTCTGGGAGTGTGTTCCCCACTGGTCGCAGTCTAAGCAGATGCATTTATGATCTGCGACACTAAAAATGTCTTCAATAGATTCATGATCATAAATGGCTGTTACATCAAACTGTTGTGCTACTTTTGCTATTTAATGTGAACAGCGAGCAATTCATGCACTGCTGAATGGACACAAAATTTACTTTGCTAAATTAGATCTATCTATGTTCGACGGTGAGGAAAAGCATCTTCTATGGTGTGTTTGCCATCAAGTAATTAATCCAGTGGAAAATTCTTAAAAGCTGTTTTCCCCCTCTCCTGAACACCTTTTTTAATCAAGTAAATGAGGTCCTATGATTAGTTTAGAGCTTCAGGTAGCGAGTTGTGCTTGAGTTTCGTGACAGTGATGTTACTACCCAAACTGCCGATTCTTGGCAATCTAGAATGAGCTATTCTTTAAGCAATATGTCTTTCCATTTAACCCTTGTGTCAAGGGAGCTGGATACCACTGAGGCAGTCCCAGCAGAACAGATGAAGTCCTTTCTTCTCCCTGCTTTACCTCGGCAGTGCCTGCTGCAGTCAGACCTCCTCAAGTGCTCAGGTCAGGTCTCTGGAAATCGAGGTGTCTACTACTGCGTTACCAATTAACTATCTGAAACGTGAAACACTGTCCCTCCTTCACCTTCTGCTTCTGATTCGTTGTTGAAAATCTGGCAGCATGAGCATACCCTGGGAAGGAACTTTCCTTTTAAAATAGTCAATATTAAAAAAGAGATTTATTAAGGACTGTGATTACAATAAGTGCATCTGCTGCTGACAAGTCTCCTACACCACCGTCTGTGTTGCAAGGAATAGCAAGGAGGGGGTAGTATTTTTTTTTTATGCAACCCTTATGGATTTTTCATGTATTTCCAAATAAGTGTCATCTTCTAGTCTTAGTTATTGTCAGAGCTTCATATTACAAGGAATAAAGCATAAGCTCGCTCGTCAACTTGTAGTTTTTATTAAATGAAGCCCTGATGCGATGCAGTGCGCGGCGCCAACGGGAGCGTGCAGCTCTGAGGAGAGCACTGTAAATCTGCACGAGCCTATGAATAGCTTTGGCTGTCAGAAGCGTGGTTGTGTTTGCTACTGCTGGCCATTCATTACACGTTACAACAAGTAGGCTGCCTGTGTTACTGCTTTTCACTTAGTGGGAAATTAACTGCTTTCAGGACAGCAAGCAGTGCTAAACTACAACTCTCTAGCAGAACCATTTCCTTAAAGGTGAATCCGGTTTTGGTTCTTACATGGTGTTTGTAGTAGAATGTTTCTTGCTTTATTCATGTTGACAACTGAAAAGCCTTGGACCTAATTAAAAGAATTTCCACTAGCACCTTTACTGAACCATTTCATTATGCTGCATTGCACAGATTGCATTCTGAAACATGGTGATAGTTTAAATCTGACCTTTAAACCTGAACTGCCAGAAGTATAAAAATCTTCTTTAAAAACACTTTCGGGGTAGACTGCATGTATATGTGTCTGGCTAGAAAAAATCTTTATATTGAGTCTTTTTTTTTTAAGGTATTACTGCCTATTTAGGCAGGATACAATCAGAATTCTGTTTGCATAAAATACTTTGGTTTATGTACTAATTTATTCCTGAGTAAACACAAATTATTTTTTCTTACTTGTCAGTCTCTTTAAATATGTTGTTGTTAACAGTTTCTTTTAAAAAAACTATGACATGCCTATCGCAATCCTGAGTGAAAGAGTAGAAGTGTGCATA
Source organism: Buceros rhinoceros silvestris (assembly GCF_000710305.1). Taxonomy (NCBI): domain Eukaryota; kingdom Metazoa; phylum Chordata; class Aves; order Bucerotiformes; family Bucerotidae; genus Buceros; species Buceros rhinoceros. The sequence goes on from NW_010419303.1 coordinate 53,748, forward strand.
TATAAGAGTGTTTGGTTTAGTCTTAGAAGAGGGCAGATGATCTGCAAGCTTAAGGAATTACCGAAATTCCTATCGATATTCTGTCTCCTTAGCAAACAGGGAAGCTGAAACGCAGAAAGGCTGTGACTGGCCTCTCGAACTTCTGGTTTGTGGTAGAACAAAGCGCAGAGTCTTTTCCTTCTATATAGATGGGCAAGTTCTTTATCTTCGCAGGAAGGTTTATTAAAAAAAACTTATAAAAATGTTAGACATTAATTTGGAAGTTACTCAGAGCTATGGACATTTTACTGCCCTTTTCGGAAGTACTTTCAAGTGGTTTACATACGTTACTGTAGGAAATAAACACATTCTTCTTCCCTGCAACATCGGACCCCTGCAAACATGGCAGAGCGTGCTGTCTGGGTCTGAAAATCTGATGAAGCTTTTACGTTTTGAGAATAACGGAACTCCCTGAGAGACATTATCTCGGTGAATAGGAGTGAGCTTACTTTGTGGGCATGATAGACTAAATCTGTTGTTATGTATTATGTTAATCTGCGCTTATGGGCTCATTAACGCACGGATCATCGGCAGAAGGCACAGCATTCAGATTTGTAAACTGTGCTGGACACCCTCCTGACTATTTCTGTTATTTCAATAACTGTAACGAAATTCCCTCTACAACAGAATCTGCAGGAAATTTAAAAGGAAATATATTTGTAAGCGTTTTAGTAAACACAAGTGCAAATATAACATCTAGTTTTACAAGAAAAAGTAGCGCACAGGACAGAGGGTGGAGGGTGTACTTAGGGAGTCACTTTCCTGCCTTCCCCAAATCTCAGGCTGCTGAAGTGGGAAGTGAGGGATGTGCTTGCAAGAGGAGAAAACCGCAGCACTGGGGAGCGGTTGTTCAGTACAAGCAGCCAGCAAATCAGATTGGCTACTAAGGCAGGCTGGGAGCAGCACCCTGAGGCAGGAAAAGCTCAGCTCGACTGGTAGGGTTTTAGAGATAGGGATGAGGCCAGAAAAAGCTTTTGTTACGAGCTGGAAGATTGGGGAAAGGTCTTGAAAGTTAATTTGAATGTTTGAACTATCAGCTCATTTTATAAGGTATTATTTGTACTCTCAGAAAATACAGTTAGTTATGTTCACTACAACAGAATCTGCTTGCTCTGTAAATAATATTCCTCCAACGTTCCTTGCACAGTGTGAAGTACAGAGAGCTGCCCCGATGGAGGTTTTGGGAATAGCATTTGAAAAAGGAAGGTTTGGTAGTTATCGCTATAGTTATTTCTCCTAAGTAACAAGTGATAGGACAAGAGGAAATTGCCTCAAGTTGTGCCAGGGGAGGTTTAGGCTGGATATTAGGAAAAATTTCTTTCAGAGAGGGTTGCGAATCCCTGGCCCAGGCTGCCCAGGCCAGTGGTGGAGTCCCCATCCCTGGAGGTATTTAAAAGACATGTTGGTGTGGTGCTGAGGGACATGGTTTAGTGGTGACCTGGCAGTGCTGGGGGAGCGGTTGGACTCTTAAAGGTCTCTTTCAATGAAAATGATTCTGTGATTCTGTGAAATTCATACTATGGATGTTTATGGAGTCATTCGTGTTCTGCAAATCTGCATTTCCTGGCTTTCTGCTTTCCTTCTGAGATGGTGGCTCCTCCCTGTCTCCTGCGTACGGTATCTCATCAAACTCAGGTATTGCACATGACGTGACCGCAGCTTCTAAAAGCACTAGCTGAATTTCTGTCAAGAATCAGTGCCCAGATAGTATGGGTTTGTGGTTTTTTTGTATTGCTATGAGTGGTGTGAGATCTGTGTCACAAACTGAGCTTGTCCTGGTTCTGTCTGCAACTCCAAAGAATCGCTACTGACAGAACTATTTGTTAATGATTTACCGTATCCTATAACCGTTGCAGCGCAGGCACGGCATGCTTGATGTTAATCTTTGAAAGGGTTTTTATCTCCTCTCGCAGCCTGTGTTTGGGAAACAAAATACTGTCACTAACAATAATAGGTGGATCTACTACCTTCAGTAGTTACTGAGCTCTAAGCACTAGAAAAGAGACATCAAACCAAGTCAGAACCTTCCTGTGTGTGTGAGGAATTCCAAAGCCCGGAGGACGGTAATGGATGATGCTCTAAAACTTTAGCCCTTGGCGCACACAGAAACAAAGGATGTTCGGGTAACCCAGATCATGGTGGTCCTAACTCTGCCTGCACAGCAGTGTGTTTAGTTGGTATTTGCTAAGTTCTGATCTAAGAGTCTCTGTGTACATGGTAATGAGGCCATGCGGGCCGTGTTCGCCTCGAGTGCAGCTCGGTGAATCCCGAGGTAATTAAACACCTCTGCAGTGGAAGGGAAAGGGCAATGGGGGTTAAGGGAAGAGCCGTCCTGCGCACAGGTGGTTCAGATCTCTGGAGAAACAGGAAGAAAAACCTTTCAATTGACAGAACGGCCTTGTTAATTTGAGACTTTTACAAAACCTGCAGTTTTTCTTTCCTTGTGCCTGCTCTGGGTGTTCTGTGCAAGGCGTTGGTGGGGCTGCGGCTGTGGACACAGGGCAAGGGCGGAGTGAGGCCGAGCGTGAGGAGCCTTTAGCCCTGACCAGACTCCATGGGCATCGCCCTGCACCAAGGGGAGGAGCGACGACAGAACAGAGCGGGGGTAGGGGGAAGGTGTTTTAGTTTCTATCTTTGTTTCTCACCATGCAACTCTATTTTAATTGGCAATAAATTAAATTAATTTTTCTAAGTCGAATCCCTTCTGCCGGTGATGCTAATTGGTAAGTGATCTCCCTGCCTTCATGTCGGCCCACGAGCTTCGTCCTCGTGCTTTCTGCTGAGGGTGGGGGTGAGACAGCGGCTTGGTGGGTGTCTGGGAGCTGGCCAAGGGAACCCACCACATGCATAAATAAAACTCTCATTTTGTTATTTTTCACAAAGTCTCTGAAATACAAGGAAATATAGCCTTAAAAGAAAAAAAATAAACCAAACTTGTATTCGTGGCAAACATTTTTAAGCCCTACAGCAGTTGTTCCTAGCCTTGGTGGTGGTGGATGGCCTGGCTGTGCAGAACAGTTTCTCTTAATCTGGTGTTTGAATTAATTGAGCTGAAATTCTTTCATGGGTTCTAACCAAGAATGGCACGTAACTTCATGGACTGCCTTTAAAACTGTGCTCAGCAACGTGTTAATAGTGGATTTTAAGTAGGAGGGAAGGTAGAAATGAAACTTTTATTTTCCTGTTGAATTCTGAAGGGAATCCAGTCATAGAGAAGCAAAACAGCTTGAAAAGTAATGCTGAAAAATTCAGCTCCGAATTCACAACATCACTTTTTGTCATAACTGCTGCTGTGTTTAGCATGTTTTTCATTTAGCTGTGCCCCAATGTGTTACGCTTTGTTTGTGATCTGCAAGTGATCTGGACCCGTTGTGTGATTTCAGGTTTCTGCACTGAAGAACAGGTTGAAGAAGGTCTCTACAACTACTGGAGATGGGGTTGCAAGAGCATTTCTAAAAGCACAAGCGTCTTTCTTTGGGAGCTA